>NW_010168582.1:17264-42518 GCF_000695765.1 Mesitornis unicolor
CCAGCAAAACTTTACTTCTACCAAGTGGACTTCTACTAAGTCCAGTTGACAGTAGCAGAAGCATAATAAGAATAAAAATAACTCAGCTTTTCCAGAAGGACATCAATCCAGCAATGACTTGTGAAGTTTATAAAGGAGGAAGAAATACACCCATTACTTCTACTTCTGTCCTCCTGCCTCCTTATTTTCATTTACGGATACCAACACTGAAGAAGCCTTTTCTACGCAGGAATTGATGTGACTAACACCTTAATGTGCACGCATTGCCTTCATCTGAATAACTGTCAACCCATCATTCTTCAGTCACATTGGGTGTGACAGCTACATAACACTGTGGAGTTCACAAACTGTTTTCAATCCGGACAACCATTAGACCTGACTTTCAACACTACACAGACATTAAGAGCGCACTGGCTCTGACCTGCCAGCCTTACAAGTGCTCTAAGTAGCTTCATCTGTGAACTGGATCAAACAGAGAGTGGTTTTGTTTACATGTGCATGCCTTCAAGCAAATTAAACTTGAACAATACCTTGGCATAGGATCAACCACCACAAATCTGCACCCAAACCTTAACATCTAGTATGTGCTATCTCCTGTCCTAGAGCAGGTGACAGATGGTTTACCACTAACAATCTACTTGCCTATACTTTTCCTCCCTGAAATAAAACATTGACAAGTCTTTAAAAAAATGGATGACATTAAATATATACTAAATTATCTTAAAAGAGGCCTGAAACACTGTATTACAGATTGAAGCTGTTACTTGCAAGCACCCTTTTTACATTGTCAATTTAAACAGCATTTTAGTTTTGCCTCTGCTTCCTCTGCAGCCTAGGATTGGAACAAATAACTTTCCTCACTACTCAGTAATAACATGCTTCCCCTTTCCCCAAGATCAGCACAGGTATCTAGGTCACCATAAGGGGATAAACTACTAACAAAAATAGTTCTGTCTTCCCCTTAGTATTTCTTTTTTTCTGGAATTTATTTGACACTGTCTTGGCTTCAGCTACTGTGATCCTGTTTCCCCCACTTCCGTCCCTGCTACAGATACACCTTGACCAAAATGACTAATGAGAATTTATTAAAAGTTAAACTGAGAATTTAGGTAATTTAAAAGGTAAAATATGACAAGGAGTGTCAAAAAGGCTAACTGAATTAAATCTGGTGTCCAGAAGTGCCTTATGTGAACAACACATGATCTGAAAATCCTTCTGGACATTACAAGATGCAGGGTATGCTCCTAGCACTACATGCACCTGCAGTTCCAGAACTCACATGCTTTGGTGACTTTGAGAACGTGTAAACTCTCAGCATCCAGACAGGTGAAGACAGCATCTGGAAACTAAGGCCATAACATTGATGAAAACATTAAAAAGGGCTACCAGAAATAAAGAGGAACCTCCTCAGGGCTGGCTGACATCATTCATAACTTTCTACAGGAAATGTCATCTCTGCATATGTCACATTGAACATGTATCTTGATAAAGTTTTTAATTTATTCCTAGAGTTAAATTTATTAGAAAAAAATGCATGACTGCACTACGAAACTTGCTTAGTGCTTAAGGAAAAAAAAAGGTTGACTAGAATTCTGGGTGAAAACTACCAGTGTGCTATTTCTAAATATAGAAATATTTATTTTCCAAAATACAAACATTAAAGCCTAAGTGTCAGGCAAATTACATAAGCAGTTTAAAATAAAGCACCCCACACATATACTCAGGACATTTGTTGGCCCTGCACATGAATAAAGCAGAAAAGGACTATGCAGTGTTTTATAAAACAAGATGAGTTTATTTCTACATAGTTATACACTGAGCGAGGGGAAGAGAGAGCAAAATCTCAGTCTCTCCTAAAGTATGATGATGACTGGACTCAGACCTTGTTTTTGGAACTAACGTAATGACCAGCATTTTCAAAACCTTAAAATGTGTTTCATGAAAAGCCATTTCAGCATAAAAAGTTGGTTAACCTTGAACAGTTAAGATTAATGGTCCAGCACACTTCATCCTTAGCATCAGTGAATAAACAAATCTTACCAGAGCAAAGCAAAACCAATCAGGAGAGATGAACTGCAATGACACAGCCCCCACGATCACTGCAGCGCGCAGGTAAAACAGCAATGAACTGACTGAAGAGACTGCGTAAGAAATAATTTCTCCAGAGTCTCAATGCAGTCCAATAGCTTTTGGTTTAAATGCTAAGTTTTTCCTCTTTTACAAATTACTTGTTCTTTGACAAGCAGCTAGGAATCTGACTATTTGATACACTTGATGTGTTACTGCTATTTTTTAAATGGCTTCAATACTGCTCAAGTCTTCCATAATACTTTGTAACCCATTCAAATTCAGGAAATAGATAGAGGTGATGAAAATGAAAATGTAACACAGTGCCCTTCAGATCCTCTATCATCTGGAATCTAATGTATGTAATTAATGACAAGGGCAGCTAGGGAACATAAAATGCAGAATGTGCAGAACCTAAGGCATGTTCTGTTTTTTAACTGCTAGTACAATGAAATATCTGACATTTCATATTTATGCTCACCATGATAATATGAAAATTATTTTAAACAATAAGCAAAATGAAAGCAGCCACCTACATTGACTTAATACTAGAATTAAGTAAATATCAGACTGCTATTAAAATGAGGCACAGAGTTTGCTCACTGTGAGCATACAGTGTTTCTTTGGAACAGATGTATGTTTAGACATTCTAAACTCTTGATCCCTCAAAAGTCAACACTGGGATTAACACTCCTTTCCCTCCTGGCACCATGTTCTGCTATGTGCCCTAGGACTGACCAGCCAATACAAACTGGAAAACTTCTTCCTACCACTCACATGGAAAAAGAATGCTTCATAGTGCTTCATAAAGCAGAACCTGTGCCTAGCATGACTGCAGCAGTAGATGCTGTTGCAGTGCCACCACTGAGCTGTACCAAACCAGGAGCCAAAGGTACCAGTGCTCTATTGTGACTAATCTGCTCATCACTGAACACTGCTATATCTATCATTCACATCAAAACAGACAGGAAAACAATTCTGGCAAATGTGGCCTCGCCTACTGCAGCTGGAGCTCAGGCACCATGAGCAGCTGCAGCCCTGCTCAGCAGCTGTGGTCCTGGCAGACACACCATGGCCGCTGGCCATGGGACCCAGACGGCGGGACTGATGAGGGCCAGCAGCGGGGAAAAATGAAATACAAACGACATACTCAGCAGCAACTAAAGAGTAATCTGCAGTTGATTCAACACTGGCCTGGCAAAACGTCCTGCTATCCAGTCAAGTCTCTTTCATCAAGCCTACTTGTGAAGAAGAGGAAAATGTTAGGCTGGAATAAAGCCTTCCTTTCCTGAAGGTACAGTCAGACACTTAATCAGGATTGCCATCCTGGTAATTTGGAGGACAGAAAGGAATAAAGGTCCTTAGGGAGGATTTAGTGCACAAGCAAATACTCCAAGTATAGTTTAAAAGTACTTTAGCATCACACTCATGCAAATAAGTTGGAGCATTCAGGAAACAATCATGCCAATCATATGATATTAGGGAGGATGCTTCACTACATCGTTAAATTGGGTGAGCAATGCATCATTCTGGTATTTGCGGCCTACCAATCCATTACTGTTTCTACATAAAATTACATTTCTGATAAAAATTTTAGTGTCAAACATTCTTATGATTACAGACCAAAAGTCAAAATTTGCATTTAAATAGATGTATTAAAAAGTCAGCAGCACAGGTAGAAGAGGGAAATGCTGTTTTAAGGAACATTTAAATAGGGAGCGTGAGCACAGAAGATATTTTTCTTCTCAAATGATTTGAACAATTTTGTTTTTATTACTACTCTTGGATCAAATTCAAAGTCAAGATTTAAACCACAGTATCTTGCATCCCTGGACTCATCTCAGACTGAGCTGTAAAAAATACTTTTCTTCTTTCCATTGGGAATGGCCTCATGTGTTATAAATAAAGTATTTCTTTTACCCACACTCCAAGCCCACAGTTTTCACCAGCCTGCAGTCCAAGTCATTATACTACTTTTGTTCTCAAGTTGTTGACTCCTATTTGTTTGCATCAGTCACCATAGGCTAAGCTTCAGCAATTCCATTTCTCCCCAGACAGCACAGCCATTTTTGAAAAAGATGAATTTTCAATGTACAACTTAAAAATTCATGAGTAATACTCTTTTTTTGGTCTTTCTTGACAAACAGGCATTCCAGTCATGATGACAATACAATGTGAACTGCATTATTGTTAAACTAAAGGTGTTCCATTTAACTGTAGTCAGTTTTAGCTCTGCTGTGAGTTAATGCCGTCATAAACGCACTGTTTCTTTTCATGAAAAGAGAATGACCAGGTGTAAATAGGCTCGCTTTCAGATTCTCCAGCAACAGTTGTCTGTAACAACACAAGATTTAGGACTTGAAAGTCACAAGACCTTTTTTACTGCTAACTCATTAATCAAGTCTTTAAACTCTCTCAGTTTAAACATATGAAATTGTTACAGAATCAAGCAAACTATTGGAAACATGAGTGTAAGCACAGCACAAAAACATTACATTACTAAATGATCATCTTAGATGTATATTTGCTGCCTTCTCCAGAGATTCCTTTCTACAGAATAGTTTCTTTAACATGGGGAAAATGAGGGCTTATTGCGTGGGAAAACAACGTTCAAGTATAGACAGAGAATAACCACAGTCAGACTTTCTGAAAACTTCACAGCAAAAATTTCTTATACTCATGTAATCCCTAGTTTTTGTCAAGAAACATTTCTCAGAGCATTTAGAGGAGATTCAGAAATATAAAGATCACACAAGCTAAACTACTTTCATATGGCGACTCATTCTGGAATTCCAGACAATTCTTACCTTGCACCATAATCTTCCAGTTATCTCTCCATAGTACAGAGATGTTTACCTGCCAGTTCCCAGTAGTTTTAAGTAGAAACAGCGTCCAAGACATCAGGAATATCAGTAGTACTCATGAAATTGTAACAGTGGTTCATCTATAATAGTAGCTTTTAGACAACTGACAGAAAACCTAAAGGTGAACAGTTAAATTCTCTATAGCAACATTTCCTCCAACTGCCTGTCAGCTGACTTCTTGTCAGAACCAGGATAGTCCTAATTTTCATTAAGCGTATTTCAGTTTTTATATACATCAATAAAACATTTACTTACATTTTTATATACATACATAACAGGGTCTTTTTATAGAATATTGCAAAATATTTAAATTATATTTTTACAATACTCAGAGCTAGCTTCAGGTATAGGCAAAGTACGTAATTTTTTTAAAGTAAGAAGTAGTCAGCAGATACTCATGGACCTGTTGTCCACTTTCCTTTATCTTAAAGCAAAGTCACCAACCGGTAGCAGTGGGATGTGAGTGGGATGCTAGGGGCCTAGGTCAACCCCCAGTCTGTATCTCAGACTCACCAGGGCAAAGGTACAGGATACCACACCAGAACACAATTAGTCCCAAGCAGCAAGAGACAGAAGGATTGGTGAGGCTACCCACACAGCCCATGTTCTCCACACTTCCACCCTGTATGATCTGGTTCCTCTTCACTCAGTTTTTCTTGTACTCCTGACAAGAACTGAGGCAGCTCAGGAAACGCAACAGCAATGACCTCCTGTGCTGAGTACTATAGAATAATTTCATGCTATATCCCAAACTGTATTTTTCCTCAGTTTCACATTTGCTTTCATCCAATTTAACTGAATGACATTTTGTTAGCATTCTGCAGCAGAATAAGAATACTTCCTAAACTGATTTCATAACGTATTAAATCTTCAGAACTGCTTCCTATCCTGTTTTGTTCCATTTTCCAGTGGTTTGCCTGTTTTTTTTGTCAGCTGTTGCACACACAGCAGTGCTTTCATTAAATTGTCCATTATAAACCTCATTTTGTAAGATTTTTCCACAAAGATATCTAAATACCTAATTTCTCTCAATTTTAATGGGATTGAGGCACTTCAATAAAACCATGGATCTCAGCTGTAATTTTAATATATATAAATGAAAACTTAGATTTTTATTTTACCCTCACAGGATACAGTTAATTTAGAAGTCATTTAGAGCTTAGGAGTTTATAATGGACATTAATTTACAAGTGAAGTCTCTAGAAAATTTCATCTCTCTTCAGTGAGCCTTGCCTTCAGTGAGCTTTGCCTCCAGTGAGCCTTTCTGTAGTTTCCGTTTTCTTGACCCGCTAAAATACACTTTTCTACTTTGTTTTAATACTGTTTCTAAAAGCTATTTTTTTTTGCGCGGATATATCTTTGTCTGAAAACATATTAATAAAATTTAACTGTCCTTATTCAAGAAAGCTGACAAAGAAGTTATTAATTTATATGGTCTGCCTATTGATCTTGCCATTCAATTGTTTGTGATCTTTTGCTTATTCTCTTGTCTATTCTACGTTCAGTTCCACAGGAAGTTTTTAATAACACACAGGGTTTGGACTATGCCAGAATTTACACTGTAACATAAGGCACTGGAAAAACTCTATCACTTTATCTGTACCTTATATTCTTTGGGTGCAGAATAACAAATTACAGTTGCAGTACTGCTCACAGTGAGATGCCACAGTGCCATCTGCAACAGCTTACCGTCCGTAGGGTCAGGAGATGGTCAGGAGAACAGGGCAAACTGCACAGTAGCCACCACCTTGTGCTGCTGAATATCCTCATCTAGCGCAGGCAGCGGCAGACAGAACTCTGATATGTGTACTGACAGTCTCTACTCCACTGCAGTTTTGACTGGAAAATCATAATCTGGCCCTGAAAAATATATAGTATTACTAGGCTATCCAAGTGATTACAATGGCTATGACAGAGTTTACTCATGTAAACATATACCCATAGCCATGGAAGCCCTCCCTGTGTTTGAGTCAGGAGTGCTCTGGTAGAAAAGCATTTTCCTGCCTTATATACTGACCTCACTGTAAAATGCGTTGTTAAAAACAAAACCCCTTTTCAAGATCTTCTTTTTTGAAAGATGATAAAACTGCATATAAAATTTGCATCTTGTTTATTTTCTCCTTTTAAAATATTTTTTCTAGCAGGGCATTTGAAGGAAGTATAATCTGAACTTGTCCCCATAGGCTAGATCAGGGAAGTGTCATGCCGGCTGCAGCACCTCCTCAGGTGGCACACGGACCCCTCCTGAGCACCTTGCACTCCTGTACGCCCACCAGTTCTTCTGTCTTGCCTGTCACAGAGGAAAATGGAGCTGTGGCGGAGAATTCCTCAGCCAGAGGAATGGAGTTCAGAGCCCAGATCATGTTGTATGTCTGTCCTTCCTATTGAAAGTGCCTTAGGCTTAGACTTTCCGGCACTAGCAGCAGGGTTGTGGAGTCTCTCTGAGGAGAGAGCAAGGCTGCCCCATGCAGGCACAGCCGGTTCCCACCAGTTCCAGCTGCTCCGGCACAAGGCACAGCTGAGCCCCTCAGCAAGGCTGGTGCCATTGTCCATTTATGCCATATACTCTACTAAAGAGTGCTTACACACTGAACCAAGTAGCAGGAAAATATAAGTAGAATAAGGAAGGTTAAGATCAGCTTTAAGAAAAACATTAAGAATATCACAACTTGCTTGAAAGAGTCCAGTGCAAAGCGACAAAGATGATTGAGGTAGTGGAGCATCTCCCTTATGAGAAGAAGCTGAGGGAGCTGGGTCTCTTTAGCTTGGAGAAGAGGAGACTGAGGGGCGACCTCATTCATGGTTATCAATTTGTAAAGGATGAGTGTCAGGAGGAAGGAGCCAGGCTTTGTTCATTGACAGCCAATGACAGGACAAGGGGCAATGGGTGCAAGCTGGAACATGGGAGGTTCAATCTGAACATAAGGAAAAACTTTTTTACTGAAGGGGTTACAGAGCACTGGCCCAGGCTGCCCAGAGAGGTTGTGGAGTCTCCTTCTCTGGAGACATTCAAGAACCACCTGGACACATTCCTGTGTGACCTGGTCTGGGTGATCCTGCTCTGGCAGGGGTTGGACTGGGTGATCTTTTGAGATCCCTTCCAGCTCCTAATATTCTGTGATTCTATGACTTCATTAACTTGTTAGTTCAGAGGTGGTGTTCCATGTGAGTGCCTCCCTCTAAAAACAGAACAGCAAAAAGTGTTCCACTAATAATATGAATCACTGTTTAACTAATAATACAAATCAAGGCCCCTCAAGAACGGGTCAAGGTTCAGAATTGAATTGTTTCATAAGAACTATCATGTAATAATGGTTCTTTTTCATGGAAGAATCTGTAATTGATCAGGCCTACACAAATCTTGTGCTGGGTGCCTCCAACACGTAACAAGGTTTTCCTTGGTATCACAGTCCCTGTATACAGATTTTCTTTTCTCTTTTTCCCCTCCCCAGTTCTCTAATGTCCTCTCCTTCTAAGAGCAGGGCATTAGTATTCACTAAATGTGTCTCTGAAAAGGTTTAATCTCCTAGCAATTACTGATATGAGAGTTTCATTATAAGTACAGTATGATAAATATTGAAGAGGTCTCCCAGCTGTTTTAATCTAGGCTTGCACAAAATGGCAGCGCTGATGCCCTAGTGGCTCACGTCTGCCTCCACAAGTGCAACTGCAGAGCCAGCTGAGCTCTGGAGGGACAGACAGACAGACAGACAGCACACACTGCTGAACTGATGCTGTGGAGTCAGAGCCATCAGCAGACATCCTTGCAACTGGAGGAGTTTCTGAGCAAATTGATGCTGTATTAGTAGGGGTTACACCCTAATTTGGCACCGCCGGCTGCTTTGAATCTATAAGGCCTGATTCTAAAATGGAAATCTTACAGAAAGTTCTGAAGCACAGAGATCCTACATCCTTAACTTGGATCGGAAAAAGATTGTACTTTCTGTCTGCACCCAAAATTTTGTTACATCTGCAAATGTTACAGGATCAAGGAGAAACAGTAAGCTCCAGTTACTGTATCTTATGGGAGAATAAGGCTGACAACCAGCACTGGAAAGCTAAGAGAGACTCCACAGGTCATACTGCACAGAAAGACACTGCCGCCCCTCACTTTCAAGAAAATCTGTTGCAAAGTGGTTCACATCCCAGAAGACACTGCAGTATTTACAGTAATTTTTAATTATACTTTTCATAACCAGGTTTTTTTCATCAGGTTATTATAATTTAGGGGTGACTAAGTTATAGTTTGTTCTGTCTCAAACTTTTACCACCACATAAAGTTACATTAAAAAGACATAGGTCCTGTCTGTAGCTGGTGTAAACGGTATGACAGTACATGAGAAATCCTTTTCAACACAAACTAATTTTCCAAGGCCTGAAGAGGACAATTATGCTATTACCTGCATATTTTGAAATAAGAGCAGGCAGCACATTCCTAAGACGTTTCTGAGCACACCACCACCAACCAATCGCTGTGCAATCAGGTATTTTCTGTGCTGGGCACAAGGGCTCTTCCCTGCAGCGTGACCTAACAGCTCAGGACACAGATTTCTCCAGCAGCGAGAGCACAGGAACTAGACTTGATTCCTCCGCTCTGCGTTTGAATTCAGTATTGCTGGTGACCGGGAGTAACATTCAGCATGACAAATAATTTAATGAATTACTAATTCAGAGCTGACCTTCAGTGAAAGCACTGTCTAATTACCCAGTTTTTCTGAAGTCAGGCATAAGAATGCTAAACTACCTCTGAACAGGTGCGGGAGGCACATGTTAATTTTAGCAGCAAAGGTCATTACATACGTATTTCTGCACTTTTTCCTGGCATCCGTCCTGTCAGAGGATTAGCTATGTATGTCTATGAAGACAAAGAGGAGGAAAAATCTTTAGTGTTCTTTCAGCTTCAACTTAGCGAAGTCCCATCTCCTATCTCCTTTTTCCTTTATACTCTTTTCAAAAATAAGTCTAAATCCAATACCGAGAGAGGAAATACATTATCTTGCAAATTAAAGCGATAAGATTAGATTAGTGCCTACATAGCTGAAAAGTATTTGTAGTATATGTTTTCACACTAATGTAGAGTACTCTGTTGGGAATAAAACAAAACAAAACAGAAACTTTAGAGCAGAATTCAGGTACATTTTAGTATAAGCCTGAAAAAACCCCACAACAAATAAACAGAAAAGAACTAAGTAAATCAACCCATGCTTGATAATCAGAATGGTAAAAATTCTTCCTCTGAACACAAAGATCGATTTTCACTTTAATCTATGAACATGAGATGTGAACCAACAACTTTGTAGAGAAATAAAGATTTCTTGGCCCGTCTAGATTTATCTTATCAGACTGAAGAAGTAGGCTTCATGTTAGAGACTGCTGTTCTTTTTGTGGGTTCTTTTTTAATCTTATTGCCTGAGGAAGTGTGAAAACAGCCTCAAGAAAAAGTCAGTTCTAACAATACTGAGCTTATTCTCTCCCTCTCTCTTTGTTTCTTCCTCCAGGCTTTGAAGCTTTTTCAGTAGTATTATATGTAGCCAACTCCAGTGAGAACATGGAGAACATATCAGAAGCAGCTCCTTACTACAATGTTTTCCTAAGGTACCTAATGTACATCTCTTTCAAATTATGCTTCACTTGTTTCTTTGGTGGTAGGAAGACAATGGGAGGTACGTTTCCAAGTTTAATAAAAATGCTGCAACTGTACAATTTCATTTACAGTTGAGAAATGCAGTAGGGGTTTTATTCACAAGGACAGATGTTGCAGTATGTCAGTGTGCGGTGGGGTTGGCTTTTTTGTTTTGGGTTTGGGGGTTTTTTGTTTGTTTGAAGCCAGAAATTAATTAGCAAATGCCAAACAATTTGGAGCATCCCCAAGGAAGAGACTGAGCACACTTACAGCCTCTGATGGTGGCTCCACGAATGAAAGAAATTGAAGGGTTTTTTTCCTCTTTTTCTTTCCCCAAAATAACACAGACCTACTTTTATTACTCACAACCTCCATTCAGAGAGGAGTAGTTCTGCAGTGGATGCCACAATAGCTCGCCAATCCCAGTGCATTACGCACTAGAGTCTGGTAGCACAAGTCAGCATCTCATCCTCATCGACAGAGGATTGCTTCTCTAAGAGTAAGGTGGTACCTTTAATTTTTTTTTAACACAGAAAAAAAAATAAAAGCCAAAACAAAGTAGAGTTGTAGAGTTAAGAGTGTCGGAGTGTTCCTAGAAGACACAAACTAGCTAAGGCATGTTAAATTTGTTGAAAATCACTTTGTATTATTTAACTGCCTGCCTCCATGCAAAACCAAGTAAACGCAGACAGGATGCCAGGCTGGAGGTAAATTTCATGCCTTGTTGTCACAGAAAGGCTTCTGGCATCTGTAACAAAAAATGATGCCAGATAAATGACTGCTCTCGTGAAGCCTCTTAAAGAAAACCTTTCTTCTCACTGGCCCGTGCATGTGACTCTTTCTGGCACTCTGCCTCTGAAACCTTGGCTATCATGGACTAGCTGCTGTAAATATACTGTTGATTTTACAAGTAAACTTAGGTTGATAGCAGCTTTGACCATCAATTTCTGAGTCCCCGACTGGCTGTGTAAAATCATGATTTCAAGGTTGTCTTTGCTGGTAGCTACCTTTTTTTTTCCAAGAGAAAAGGGACTAGGAATGAGGAAAGAGGATGCAGCAGCTCTTTTCTGACTTTTCTAACACTATGCTGAGATTCAAACACTGTGTCTTGGATATAGAGAGCCGGCCCAGTCAGCGGGGCTGCCACTTGCAGTGCTCCCCTCAGCACTGGGTTTGAATTCCTGCATTTTGGTGTTAGTAGCCCCACAGCTGCAGAGTCAGCCACCTTGTGGCAAACTGATGCAACCAAAAATTTAACTTTACAAAAACAGATTCATTTTCAGACAGATAAGCTGTCTGATCTACCCAACAGTGAAAAGGATTATTTTCATATTCATATGTATTCCAGGATTTTACTACGAAGAGCGTTATTTAAGCTCCAGTAGAATATACTAGCAAATTCTGGATGCTTTAGATGCGTGTACCCCACAGCGAAAATTTTGGTGAAGCTGTGATATTACTGTTCTGAATCAACTAATGGCTCAGTGCTTTCAAAGACATTTTTTTTTTCCTGATGTGCAGGCATTCAACTATTAGCAAGCACAACATTTTGATTCAAATCATCCCTAGGTCATGGAAATTAATACACACATTCTGTTCTGCTATACTAAATTTTCCAGTCCCCTCCCTCCCCAAGTATTTCAATAAAACCGATTTTTATAAATCATGGTTGTACTGAAACAAACATGAGATAGTGAAAAAATAACTGACCATACTGTTTCCTAAGCAGGCCCAGATTATTAGTGGTTATGTTAAATATAAACATTTACATCCAAGCCATTAATGCATGCTTAAAATGCATCAATAATTCAGCAATTTTTAAGATCAACCTGGGAAATCACCTTTTAAAGATAATATATAGCACAGCACTGCCAGATCATAAGCTATCAAGTGTGAAAAAGATAGAAATATGGCCAACTATCTTTTGTGAACATCACCATGTCTCACTCAGACTGCCCATGAAGTTCTGGTATGCTCCAGAACCGCATCTATTTGCAAGGCTTTGACCTCCCATTTAGAGTATGTGATACTGCAGGAGTAGAGATAAGAAACTTGTGAAATCAGCAGCACAGAAATGCTACACACGTTGGTACCAAAAAAACCACTACTTAGAATCAAGGAGCAGAAAGCACTCTGTGGTACTTGCATTGCCACTGCGTATATCTGTGCTACGTGCCAAAGAAAAAAATTAGAAGGCAAAGCACTCTCCATGTCTCTCACACATAAAGACACTAATAGCTCAGTCTCACCATGGTGCCTAGGTTCCTATAGTTTTATCATTAAAGATTTTGGTCAGTCAACTGTGGTGGTAATTATCACATAAATTAACTGAGAGACAGGAAAACCAGAATGTAAGACAAAATCTCACCTCCAGCAACAAAGTATAGGACTTCATTTTCCAGTAATATTTTCAAACCTAACACCAATAATGAACCAAGTTTTTTTCTGGAATATTGCTTAGGTTACAGAAAGCAAGCCTGTTACTCAGTGCCATTTACCCCCTGGTATCCAGCTTTTATCTGCTGACCTGTCACAATAAAACAATTCTGAAGATGTATTTTCAGATACAGGTGATTAGCACAGCAAGGAAAGCAGAAAAGTGAAAATTCTTTTTCAGATAAGTGTTGCCTCCAAGGAGTGTAGGTAGAAGGAAAAGCAAAGAACTAATCAGTTTGGCTACACTAGACTACTGTGCTCAAACTTTTATTTGGGTTTTAGGTTTTTTGGTTTTTGTTAGAAAAGGATATTTTGCTTTAAAATACTTCGGATCCCACTCAGTTCTGCATGGGAATGTTGTTATTCTTTCAATGCATTCAGCTGACAATGCAAACTTCCAACGGAATCCCAAACCTTGTCCTCAGAGAGGTGTTTAAATGAGGACAGCTTGAGATTTCACTGCTCCATTCTACTGCTCCAAGACGGGGTCAAATTTTATTTCTGTTTTCCTTGGGAGAGCTTGACTCATTTTAAATATTTATTTATTTATTGAAAAGATCCCCAACAATGGAGATCTCTCCCTGGTACTAAATGATGCTTACTGTTAGGAAGTTTGCATTGCATTTGTTTTCTGTTTCAGGGTACCTTCTTCTCATTTAAATTCGAAGTTCATCCTTCGCACAAGGAAAAGAACATATTTTGCAATTATTGAGGCATTACCTACCCTTTAAAACATTTGAGAGTTTGGAATGTTATTAGATCATACCAGGAAAGGCAGTTGCTGATATAGATGGTTATGACTATTGGTTAAGTTAATTAAGTCATTCACTGCCCTCTGTGAAAGAATATTCTCTACTTTCCTTTTCTCTTCTTCCATCTCTACTCAAGTATTTAATGATTACACAAGAAGACAGATCTGACCTTAAAAAGTGGGTTATATGCCTACATTAACATGTAACACTGTCCCTTTTGCATTGTTAAATCACAAAATCATAGACTGGCTGAGGATGGAAGGGACGTCTGGAGGTCTTCTGGTCCACCCAGTTGCTCAGGCAGGGTCACCTAGGCCCAGCTGCCCAGAACCATGTCCAGCAACAGCTCCAAGGTGGGAGACACCAGAACTGCCCTGGGCAACCAAGTGCCAGTGCTTCCTCACCCTCACAGTGCAAAAGTGTTTCCTGACATTCAGAGGGAACCTCCTGCATTTCAATTTGTGCCCACTATCTCTTGTTCTGTCAGTGGACACCACTGAAAAGAGCCTGGCTCCATCCTCTGTGCACTCTGCCTTCAGGTAATCACAAACATTGATGAGATTTCCCCTGAGCCTTCACTTCTCCAGGCTAAGCAGTCCCAGCTGTCTTCTCAGTGTTTTCTCACAGAAGAGATGCTCCAGTCTCTCATGCATCTTTGCAGCCCTTTGTTGGACTCTCTCCAGTAGCTCCGTATCTCTCTTGTACTGGGGAAGCCAGAACTGGACACAGTACTCAAGATGTGGCCTCCCTAGAGCAGACCTGAGCAGAGGGAAGGATCACCTCCCTGCTGCTGGCAACACCCCTTCCTGTGCAGCCAGGAGAGCATTGCTGACTCCATGTTCAACTTTGCATCTATCCTTTATATTCTAATATACAGCTTTTCTTTTACTTTTTCAGCAGTATTATGGATTTTCACTACATTTGTGGTCCCTCCTGAACTCCGCCACCCTGAGTTGAATTTTTACATTAGTATTACAGACATCATTCAATTTTTTAAAATCACAATTATAATAACATGATCAGAGTTCACACCTAAAGGCAAATAACTGCTTAATCAATGCCCTCACTAACCACTACACAGAGATGGAGGTCTATCACAGTAAAACTGGAAGATGCAGGGTCCTGTGGTGGGCCCTCTCTTTTACTATTTCCATGCACACAAATGCAAACCCATGTACTGCTGCTGAATCGGAGGCCTTTGAAAGTTAATAAACAAAATGAAACATAGATTTGGCAGTTCTACATTAAAATAAAGTAATTCATCACTGTCCCTATACCATCACAGAATGAAAGACAGATACTTTGAAATGTCTTATTACAGAACTCCACATAAGAAGAAAACAGACTGCTGACATACCACTGCTAACTCTGCTATTCCTCTTCCATGCAGTGGAACTCTTAAATGTCTTCTAAATGACAAGAAACAACTAATGCAGTTTTCTTTTTGTTTTTGCTTACTTCATGCCCACAGCAACATAAAGATATACACTGACATGCGAGCTGGCTGAGTAAGGGAGACTGGCTGTGATGTGAATTAAACTAGTGACATTTGGGAAAACTTGGCAGGCAAAGACAAAACTACCACACAAAAAACCCAGCCAGAAAACAACATCTCAAAACTTTTAACAGCAGCAGCCAATCAGCTGAGGCTGATTAAACCAAGTACACATCTAAGCTCACATTATGAATTTCTCTAAGGCTGCTTTCGGTTCTATCAGTCTCTTGTCCTGACATCAATATGCCAATGGTTTGAGCAGACTGTGAGGTGGTAGAAGTCATTGGGAGACATTTTTCTACACAATAATGACGACTTGTGAACAATGCGCAAATGTTACAATGCTTGTTTCCACAGGCTGCTGTAATGATTACCTGTCATTAACTAAACAAAGAAAAATCTGAAATTAAAAAATGGAAGAGTCTGGGAAAAAAAAATCCATTTCAAGTTCTATTTCAATTATTACGAGCTTAGCTTCCTGCCTTTGTAGATGAGTTTGCTGCAGGTTCCCTTTGCAGCCCCCCCTCATGAACGACATTCCCAACAGAACCAGACAAACCAGGACCAAGTATAATCAAGGAAAAAATGTCAAAGTAAGTAATGAAAAGTGCAGGCAAAATTATTGTTTTTCTGTTTGGATGAATGTTCTTTTTGCTTAGGAATACCTCCCACTTTGCAATGGGAAACATGAGAGAATGTGAATTTTAGAAAAGGAAGAAAGGAAGTAATTAACTTCTGAAGAACTGGAGCTCACTCTTGAAGTTTGAATATGGATGCAATCTTCCCGCAGGTGAGGCTGTTGCTTCAGATCTCCCACTCCATGCACTGCATGGATGAGATTTTACTGGATCTGAGGGAATTCAGAACTGCTCTTACAGGAAACCAAGAGGAAACAACTACTGAGCTTTCTTGAATTTATATAATCTTTAAAGCACTTTTTTGGATTTCAGTCATTTTTTGAGTTCATGATATCCCACCTCTCCCATCCAAGTGGTGAGTGACTCCCAAAAGACTGAATCTTTATACTGTAGATTTGCAATAATAGTCCCAGAATTCAGTATTTACTTAAGACTAACTTAGATCTTGATAAGGTCCCTATTTATGCCCTACCAGCTCCCATCTTTATGACTACAAACAATATTTTATTTTGTACTACAGGACAGGGAAATCACTCAAAAAGTGAAATTTGTTTTTAAAGGCTCATTGTGTATTTGGCATTATATGCACTGAAAATCTGAAGTAGTATTTTAGAGCAGAGCTCTCAGACAGCTGATGTACTTTACCCTGGAGTACTTCTACGGTCTGTTTGATATATTTGGTTATGCATTTAATAATAAGTCTTAGTTCAATAAATGCTCCCAGATCAAATAACGTACTTCTGAATTATATTATACATATTGTAAATAAACTCTATGAAACATGAATCAACTTCAAAAGGGTTTCCTAAGAACTCTGTGCAAAGTTTCCTCTTTGGTATATTTTGAAAATTATGATTCTGTCATTTCAGACTTTTCCAGAAAGAAAACCTTGTGCAACTGGTATCAAGGCACATGCAACTATATCAACTGAGTCATTGTTTTACCTTTTATGCAAAAGCATAAGCAGTATAAAAGCCATTAAAATGAGAAATTAAGTAAAAATCACCACATCCATCTCAGTATGTGTAACACTATAAAATTTTTAAAACTAGACTTGAGAAAGTTCTGAAATTATAAGTGCTTTAGTTCTTCACAGACATCCAGTACAACAGAAACCCAGGGAAGCTCTCACGAGCCAGAGTTCACCCCAGTCTTATGCAGAAACACAGAGGGGACAGCGCTTGGTAAATGCTGAAGGATGATGAGCCAGAAGCTGATTTACCAGAAACGATTTAACTGCCAAAAAGGTTTTATAGACTGTAAAGGAGAGTTCATTTAGGGCATTCAAGAAATTATGAGTACAAAGAAGAGGATCAAAACTCTCTGGATGTAAGAGATTTTTTGGGTTTGATGCAAGGAAAATGATAGTGTCAGCACCAGAGCCATACATCAACCCAAATTAATTATGGTTTGCAAACAAAACATTTTTTGAAGAGACTATTACTAAAATTCTGGAAAAATGTTGACTTTTTTGTAGTAGCACTGCTTTTCCATCAGGTCAATACGGAGGTGATTTATCAAATTACACAGCAGACTAATTGCATGTTAACCTAAACAAAAATTTGAAAAGAAAACAGATTCCCGAAATAACCATCTGGAACAGTTCAGATGAGGAATTCCTGAATGATACCAATTACCACTTTTCATATGAAAATATCAAATGGATTTTCTAAATGAACTTAAAGAGTAGAAAAATCAATTAAAACACCCTAAGAGAATAATCTAACAAGCAGCATGAGAAAGAAAAGCTACTCGTACCATCTAAGTCTTGTGCTATAACTAGAATAGGTGATGCATTCTAGTAAGCTGTAAACACTTAAAGAGGATTTTGAACTCAGAATTAACTTCAGAGTTACGGAGAAACCTTCAGTCAAACTGCAGGAAACTGCTTCGCACAGACATTTACTGTAATGAATCAGCACCTTTATAGTTTGCTCCTGATCCAAGAATATACGTGTGAGAGCAACATGTGCACGCACTGGGAGAGTCACAAAGCCCATGCACTTCACGAGGGACAAGCATACAGCATGCTCTGAAATATTTCAGCTACTCCACAATAGACTCAGCCTCAAGTAAACATTTGTCATAACCCAAGTTTCTTTTAAAACATTTCTGACTGGTTACTAGGTTGCTCAGAGCCCCTGTTGTCCTGGTTTGAGCTAAATAGAACTAATTTGCTATGTAGTGATTTTACTTTTCAGCTCAGTCTCTTTTAAGTGGCTGTACTGCTGAAACTAGCAGTATGTTTTTCTAGTTTGTGCTGCTAGAAGATAATCTCAAGGCCAAGCGTCTCACCATGGGTGCCGTGTCTGCGCCTACCGGGGGGAAGTGGAATCAAAACTGACCAACAAGGTATTCCATCCCACATAGGTCATACTCGATTTAAAGCCAAGGGATCACAAAGGTCTCAACCCTTCTTCTGTATTGGAGCCCTTCCATCTCGGACCTTTCTTTCCATCTCAGTCCTGCAATGGCCAAAGTCCAAGCAGAATCCTGCTGGTTCACCTGCCTCTGATCCTGATTTATGTGTTCCTGCATCAGCTCCCACTGCTGCTGAGTTTGGTCTGGGACTTTTCCAGTGTCCTGCTCTGCAGAGCCTCTGGTGATGTATTCGTCATTGGGGGAGGGTGGGGGGAAGATTTTTATATTGGTTTTGTATATATTCGTACGTATTTGTATACATTTCATTATTTTCCTATTTACATTATTATCCTGTAGTATTAGTGTTATTGTTTCATTAAATCTGTTAATTTTATTTTCCAACCCAAAAAGTCTCTCTCCCTTATTCTCTTTTCTCTTCCCTTCTGGGGAGGGGAGAGGGGTTAATGTTAATAGAGAGCATCTGTCCAGGATTTAGTGGCCAGCCCAGCCCAAAACCACGACACCCTGTTTAGATTCTTTCTTCTTAAGCTTTTAACCTGGGAGAACAAAACATAACAATGTGACAAGAAATGATGGAAGCTTTATCTGTTTCTGTTTGGGTTCTGGGGTTTTTTTGTTTGTTCCTTTAAATGCTCAGTGCAAAGGACCTATTGTTCTGTTATTCAGAGGATCTTCCAGTCTGCAATTACTTAAAATAGAACCAGGGGAAAATTACATAAAATCTTGTAGATATTTAAAGTAATATAATACATAGTAAAACAGAAAAGTTAATTTATTAATAAACTATGAAGATATAGGTATTAAAGGAAAATTAAAGTTTTCTCTTCTGCAATACAGTCTGTGGTTTCCTGTTGCCAAAAGAATTATTTTCACTAGGTTTACACTGATACCATGACAAAAAAACCCCAACAAACCAACACAGAAAACAACTGCATCTTCCTTATTTTAAGAGCTAATGGGGAAAAAATTATACATCAAGATAGCTTCCTGCATGCAACTATGAGGATGCCTGTAGCTCCTTATTTTCTCCTGACAAATACATTTAGTTACGAAAATATCTACCCCTAACTAGATTGCCAAAAGAGATATTTTAAATATATCTTCTAAATCACTATATTTTTTATACATTTGTGTAAATATTCTGGTTATAAAACGGAAATTATTTTAATCAAGGGGTTAATCAGATGACTTGACATTCAAAATATTTTTCATTCAACTACAGTTGAGACAAGTGACTTTCAGGAAGTTAATTTAGTTTCCTTCTCTACCACCCCCCTCCCTAACTCATAACAGAAGCAGTTGTTTTACCTTACAGGCACTTATTTCTAGCCCCAGACTGCTGCACTGCAAGACAGCACACCAGCCAAATTGCTGTGAGTTGGCTCCTGTTAAGCTCTAGCCAGCCCAGCTGTAGATCATTTCAGAAGTCACAGAGGCAGCAATAACCACTGGCAATCCTGATATATCAAAGGCTGCAATGAAGGCTCGGAGTTCACTTCAGACAGATGTTCTGGCAAAGCAGAATAGTTAAAAAAAAATCCAATAAACAATATCACCATTATCTACTCAGGGACCAGCGGTTTGCCCTCAAATGTACTTGTAACAGTGAGAAATGGCACCTCGTGTGTATTTTTCTTCTAATAAGTGTTTGCTCTTCTTCAATTTTACTTCCCACTCCTGTGAGTCATTTCCTTGCTATCCTACCTCACTTATTTGGCTCTCTGCTTGCTAACTGCAGCTTATTTGCACTTAAAACAGTCATTATGTTTCATCATATCTAAATAATTAGCCTAATGACAGCAGGTTTATTTCTGTTGATTCAATAATGCATCACAGATAATATCAACACTGCAAAGTCTGCTTATTTAGGAATCATTAATAAGGCCTTTCACTAAAACACATAGTTGGCTAATAAGCTCCATTCAAATACAGCAATGATGATGCAGTTGGCTTTATTTGCTTTCTGCTCCTGAAATTTTTATCCTCTAGTTTTTCTCCATTATATAAGCACCCCCAAATTTACTTCAAAAATCAATGAAAAACAACTTTCTCATGTATTCAGTTAAACTTAGGAATGCTGGGTTTTCTTTTTTTTTAAAGGCAGCAAAATAACTACTGTGGCATTTACAATATATTATCATACTAATTATATTTATCATCATTTATCATTGATATATTACAATATTAATGATATCCACCAGTGTCAGCCCTCTCCATCTCACAACATACTATGGGCAGTATAACAGAGAATGGGTTGATTTCAGTTAGAGATTAAAAATATAAGTCCATCCTCATTATTATGTATTAATCTGACATACTCCTTGATCTTTGGATGAGCAAACACTTAAATTACAAATCATTAAAAACAGAAATCCAGTTCATTGAAGTGTGTGACTATAACAAATATGAATGTTTTTGCCAGTCTCAGACATATAATTGAAGTCATGAAACTATACTCGGCCTGCAGGGATGCAGCACCAGACCTACAAAACACAAGAGGCTTGCTATTGGAGCCAGGTGAACTGCCAGCAACAACAAAAATTACTTTTTTTGGAAACATTGCCTTTAGTATCAAGACTACCTAGGCAAATAGCTTTCTTACAACATAACTAGGAACTCTTGATTATAAAATACTTTTTTCCCCCCTAATATTAATCAAAAAAGAAAGATTAGGTACTTAACTATCAAATCTGAGTGAAATTGCATACCACACTATTGCACCTCAAGATTATTTTCTTTGTATGGTATAAAGATTTTTATACAGAGAGACACAGAAATAACAAGCAGTTACTCTGTGTAGCCTGAGATATTTCTGACTGAAGTAATGATGTGGTGTTGAGGAACAAAGGCCTTGCAAAAGATGGCACACAAGATAGTGTAGAGGGATTTGGGCACAGGGTGGAAAGAGATGGGGGCACTGGAGAGTCAAATGTTTTAAACTGCTCATCCACTGTCTGTTAAAGAAATGCAGAAACTATGAAATGCTGGAAAAATGCCTGTTTCGGGGTGAGAAAGAAAACAAAGAACAAGTATCCAACATATGGAGAAAGCAATATAGTAATAACTATATCACGTCTAACAATAAGTATTTGATAATGCTGTTAAAATTTCAAATACACTAAGAATAACTTAATGGCTCTACAGAGAAGGTCTGTTTCATCTCTGCCCATAAAAGGATTTTGTACATAATAAGTTATTCTATTTGGCAAGGTCCCGAGTGCAAGGAAAGTAGCACAAGCAGTAAATGCACAAGGACCAGAGTTTCTACACAAGACCTGAAAGACGGGGAACACTCATCAGCTACTGCTGCTTAGCTGGACGCAACCAGTTGAGAAGCAACAACTGACTGGCACGGGCGCATACCCCTGCTTTCTTTGTGGCTTCAGTGACCTACTGCTGAAAGAGATGAGGCACATCACTGTGCCCGGCAGCCAGAGTAAGCAGAAGCAAGAAACCAGCAGCTCACTAAACTGTTTCCCAGTTGAGACACACTCTGTGAAGTTATCCAGCCCCTTTTGGGAAGAACAGAAACATCAGCTTAAATGACTCGCAATTGCACTAAGAAAAAACTGGAATAGAATAGAATAGAATAGCACAGAACAGATTTCAGTTGGAAGGGACCTACAAGGATCATCTAGTCCAACTGCCTGACCAGTTCAGGGCTGATCAAGTTGCAGCATGTTATTTAAGGGCATTGTCCAAAGGCCGATTAAATGCTGACAGGCTTGGGGCACTGACCACCTCTCTAGGAAACCTGTTCCAGGAGGAGCAGGCTCAGTAAACAAAGGTAGAAGACAGAGCTGCAATAACTCTTATTCTAGCTTATCTTGGTGAATTCCCCTTACTGCAAACAAGCAGTGATTGACATGGACATAACAGCCCACACTGCAATGTCTGAACAAAGGCTGCTCTCACTGTCTCGTACCAGTGTCCTGTAAGGCAGCAGCCTATGCCACAACTGCTTTAATGTACTCTTCTCCTTAACAATATAAAGCAGTTGTTGGAAATCACTGATAGAGGCAAGATGATAACTTTTTCTTATTTAGGGGGCTATTTAAAATAGCTAATTTTAGTCTAAAGGAAAGTTTATCCCACTTAGGTCCCTCAATAATCAAAAGCAGCAAAGCGGTCCCTATAAAGGGAAAATTACATTCTTTCTCTGCATCATGACATAGAAGGTCCTCTATAAACTGAGAGTAAGACTAATCTAAATTTAACTTTTATGGATATCCCCTTAAGCACTAAAAGCTCAGGTACACCAATATTTAGCTAAGATGCTATTTTGTTTGTATCCCTCTGCTAAATAAACTGTTACAAGGACAGGAAAATAGTTTTGGCAATGTTTAGAATTCTTGGGAATTCCCCTGCTTGAAAAAACCACCTATACAAACCCACACACAGGTATACACACATACAGCCTGTCCTCCTCTTTCATGTGCACTGCTGTGTTCAAAGCCCAGAGCTGCAGCCCAGCAGCGTTTCATGCCTGCCAGGCTGAGCACAGGAAGTGCTTCCTGCACCCAGACCTGACTCGCTGCATCCTGCCAAGCCTCAAGCACCCTCGCCAGTGTCTCCTACACAACAGCAGCAGCGCTGGAGGCACCCAGACCTCTGCTCCAGACAGGCGACAGCTCTGCACAAGGAACAAATATTCCTGTAGCACAAGTCTTTATGTCTTGTTCTCCCTCTCAAGAGGGACTCTGGGCAAGGAGAGACAACAAATAATTCACTGTAGATATGCCAATCTCTCTCTCTCTCTCACACACACACACTGACAAAATGTAAGATATTTTCCTCTTTTGGAGTTTTACTCTTATTTTGCTATTTGTGATACTACTAGATCTGCTTCCTTTGGGTTTTTTGGGGGTTTTTTTTGTATTTTTTTGTTTGGTTGTTCTTTCTCGCCATGTTGGATCAAAAGCAGTATAGTGGACATAAACTCATAGATGTCCCTACTAAATCTCATTTATTTTCTTATTAATTCCTTTAGAATAAAATAAAATTATAGAGAACATCTCCGTGTTGAAGATACAATATGAATAGTAACACATCAATTAAGGATATATTCAAATACCAGTTTACTCCAGCAATTTGATGTTTAAAAACAAACCAAACAAAACCTGGGCTAGCATTCTCAAATCTTTTGTGGCATGTATTTGGAAAACATATACAGAACCAAGCAAGATTTCTTAAGTCAATAAAAACTCAGAAGGATCTCTTTTTTTTTTTAAGGTGTTAATATCAGGCAGATTAAATGTTGAGCCATTGCAGTTCATTGCAACAAACAGTGAGAACAAAATTACAAGTACGTTGAAGTGAATTGCAAGCTTACAGCAAAAACTGAGAAAATATATGAAAAATCAGATTAAATGCTTTCAAAGATAGCTTATATAAAAGGTGATTCAAATTTAAAGACTGCAGCATGTGTTTTGAAATTAAAACACTGTATTTTTGCAAGGCACTCATACAAAAACCAATTTGGAATATAATGTGAACAGACTCAATTCAACAGAAAATGGCTTCAAACAAAAGCTACTGCTATTTTAAAATAATTAAATCATTTTCTTCCATCATAATTCAACAAACACATTTTAAAAGCCTGTATCATAAATGTTGATTGCTATCTTTAAATTTTCTATTTTTTATTTATATACACACAATTTTTGCATACAAAAATAACATAACAAAGAGCTACATACAAAAATGCTGTACATCAGAGGCCAGATGAAATACTTTACTTCCAAGACATAAAGACCTATTTTATTACTATTTGGTATTTTAAGTCTTCCTGAAACTGAAACCAATCTTTTTCTTAAACATGAAAATGTAGCCACTACCTAGCATTTTGTACTTCAGAAATCTTACAAGAAGGTGCCATAATCACCTTTTTGTTTTCTGTCACATAATTGCTAATAACACCATAAGTTGTTTACTTTTTCCTGGCCAGTTTGCATGTGTTTACAAGTTTCAGCAACACACAAGTTTTAGGTTGAGACTCTGCATGCTCAACTCTTTTCAGGCAGCCTCAAAAGAGGATCCTGCATCTTCAGAGAAGGGTACACCTGAAAGCCATCCTCAGCACCCGTTAGCACTACCAGAGAAAACCGTTACAGTTGCTCAAGAGAAACAGTACAAACATCCTCATGTGGCTTATCACATGTGTTTAAGGAGAATTTAAAAAAATAATTTAAAGAATTAGCTTCCAGAGAGGCACAACGTAAGGTTTCTGTACCGCTCTGTCAAGCCACCAGTCCTCAAAGAGCACCCAAGCTGTAAATGTGTGTATTCACACATGGCTTCAGTAATGTAAACAACCTCGGATTTCACTGAAATCATTCATGGCAGTGTACCATATACACAGGCTGAAATTTGTTAATAATTAAGACAAAATCATCCCAATGACTCAGAAATCTGAAGACAAAAAGAGTACTCATTCCAGTTAAGAGATTTCTGAATCTTTATAAATCCGACTATACCTTCACTTAGCAAGCAGGGTAGGGCAGACCTTGGGCCACCAGGCTTAAGGAAATAAGAGCTGCTGTTTTTAAAAAGTGTTAGGTAAGCAGAGATACAAAGTTCACACTTAATAAAAAACAAAACAAAAGATACCCAAACAAACAAGAAACAAAAAAACCACCTTTGAATATCACGGCCTATATTTTCAAATAAAATGTGGAAAATACAGTGAACACTCATGTAAGACAAGAAAAGAAATCTGCACATTACTTTACAGGTTGAGATATCTTTGCAGTGCTACAGGAAAGCTTCAAAGCCTGCACTACAGTTTTAAAAGTTTCTATCATTATTGAACTAAATTACCTAAATAATGAGTTAATGCTTTCAGATTCTGCTTGAATCAGTCTTCTAGACAACCGTCTTCTATCAAACAGTTGCTAAATGGTTCTACAGAATGAACATTAGAGAAATTTCAGGACAATCCCCAAAGCAGCACAATATTTCAGGACAATTTTAGGTGGAAGTCAGAACTAACAAGGAA
>NW_010168582.1:42549-64291 GCF_000695765.1 Mesitornis unicolor
GTGTACTGAAAACAGCTGAAATTGCTGATGAAGAAATCTCCCTTTCCCAGATGTCCTAATAAATAATCATTAAGAGTCACATCTGGTAAAACATCTACATGACCAGAAGAGCTGTTTTCCTGGATTGCACCATTTAAAGTCATACACTCTGTCCAACAATTATCAGTATTTGATGTTTATGAAGGAATATAAGCATCCATCTTTTCCAGAGTAATTTGCATTTTGTTGAGTAAGGAAATACTGCATATTAATTTATACACTTATTTTTAAATTATATTTTGTGCATCTAAAATATCTAGTAGCAAAACCTTGTAGAATAGCATTATATAGCACAAAAAAACCCCATTCTTTTCATGAGTCATTGCTTTATCATTTTATTGAGTCCATAATCCTTGCCTTCTGAGTCATCATTATAATATCAATATTCAATTCACTATCAATACTAATTTCAATCTATCACTTTTCTCCCATTCCACTCACCTGTCAGCTCTTTTGCAAGGTAGAGAGCTCTGGCATGTATTTAATGTCTTCCCTCTATAGAAGCTCTTCCACACCTCTGATCATTCCCCTCACCTCACTCTAGACTACACCTTTTTCAGACACAAGGGAACCAGAACTGCTTCTAGCGAGGACATGTCAAACCAATGCAAACTCCAGCAGAAACAGTCCTATTTTCTGCACTGAATGCCTTTCCTGAAAATTGTTAAATATTCAATTTGCCTTTTTTTTTTGACAGCTGTCAAGCATTGAACTAATGCTGCTGAGAACTCCATCTGATGTTTCCAAGAAAGGCTCCTGAGCAGTAATAGCCATGCACTCCCTCCTCAAGAACAATTTCCATCTATTAGGAAATTCTGAAAGTGAATTTTATTCTGTCACTTAATACTTCAGCTTTCTGCACTTTCTCAGTCAGTCTTAGTTTTGCCTGTTCTGAATAATCCTGCCTCAACAGAAATTTATGTCATTTTTTTGTCCCTTTTACATACCAAATAGTACAGAGTCCCATGGACTTCTACCTGTAAACCCCCTTCTCTGTAAAGATTTGCCATGTATTCATACCAGTGAAATACTAATGGATCTGCCTTCATTACACTTTATCCTCCTGGTTCACTGGAAATGCACTTCAAATTTCTCCATCCCTTCTCCTCTCTGTGAAGAGAGGAAGACCCGAACCTCTAGGCGCTGCTACCAAAGTGTGTGTAAGGTTACTGCTCTGCTCTGGTTCTGGCTGCATTTTCCCACTGAACTCCTTATCTTTACAATGAACCCAACTCCTCTTTTCTCAGGATAACCTGTATCTGCTATCTGCACTACATTTATCAGCAAGTATTTCATCTGCCACTAACCCAATGCTATGAAATCTTTCTGCAATTCTATGTGATTTCTCTTGAGTAACTGTGTCATCAGCAAATGTTTTTGGCCTTCCAGTTCAATCTTTTCCTGGTCTCCCATTGACACTTCAGTTCAAGCAGTACATTCCCCCATAAAGGATGGATCCTTGTACAAGAGCCTTCCTGACTTTACTGCAGAGAACACTGGGCTACGGAATAAGGCTTATTTACAGGTTAGAATATTTTCAGGTGACCTTCCATACATTTTAGGGCTTTTATTCTTACCATTCTACACTACAAGCAATGGGAGAGTTATGCTGTTTTTCTCCCCTCTGTTGCTTCAACATTGAGCCCAGAAAGCACGTAAGGAAGGGGCTGTATCTCCAACCTGGAAAGAAGCATGAATCCATGTAGGAAGACTTCATTCCCAGACCTGAGGGAAGCAGGAGAAACATCCCCTGAGGAGAAGAAGTGGAATCAAACAGAAGGGAGAAGGAGGGGAATGAGCCTGGAGCAGACCATTACTGAAACCTCCACACTGGGTGGATGCAAAACAGTATGTGTGGTAATGTCCAATTTTTTCAGACCACTTTGAGTAATAGTAAAGGTCTCACAAGAACCTATGCAGGCAGTCCTTGGGTATCATGGAGGAGCATTAGTTAGGGGGGCTGTTTACAAGGGCCTTTGGGGCAGATGGTCCCAAGGAAATAAGTTCTTGACATGGGGTGGACACACTGAGGACACAACCACAGTCAAGTTAAATATGGGGCATTTTCTTTAAGAATATGAATCATGAAAGAGTTGTATCACATTACACTGAAGTGGCTTTTAGGGAAAATCAGAGGATTACAAAAATATCTCTAAAACTACAAAGAATCATTATATTTCCTTTAATTGCACATCAGATGGTACAAAATCATTTTAGCATCTCAACAAGTGAACTTTAGAGTTGTTTTACAAGTAGTCTCTTAAGAATTTTAGTGCTCTCTTCCTTTGGTACACAATCAAGCACAAATAAAACCCTAGCTGTAATGATATTCATCAAGTTATGCAAAGGCAGGTTTTCTGTGGTAGTTAAACATCAAGTATAAAAGAACACTTTTTTTTGCCCACAACCTATTAAATAAACATGGAGTACATTGTTTTAAGCATACCTGTAGGTTGTAAATCTATATCATCATAACCGCATTCCTTAAATTAACATTCCTGAGTCAGTAATAAGAAATTGCACTGCCATAAAATTACTCCTGTAGTATCTGTTTTAGTTTGTTTCATTAGCGTGTTCATCAGTACCTAAGAGCCAAAATATTTTGAGATGAGTATTACTTGAATCCCTAAAATTCATGGATTCATAATTTTTGCCTTGAATGACAAAGCCATCCCTTGAAACTGATTCTGCTCCTATCATCTGAGTATTCCCAGTGTTTTAGTAGTAAAACTGATCATCTTTGCAAAGTGTGCATCAGTGCACATCGGAGAATAGAGCCCAGCCACAAATAGATGGGAGTGCTATCACTTTGTCATTGCCCTTGTACCGTCAGATTCAATCCTGTGTAGATGTTGCTATTTCCAAGTGATTTTTTCATAATTATATTTCACAATTTTGCTGTTAGAAGCCATCTATGATGATTCTGCCTGCTGTAGGCATGCTTTGCTTTACAGCGATCTGTTGTACTAGCAGTGACCAAGTTGTAGAAAAGCCTGTCAGGCAAAACAGGCCCTATTGCCTGTAGGATGGGACTCAGAACCAGAAAATACAAACATTTGGAAATGTAACTCATGCTGAAATTTTCTTTTGGGTTTCAAGGAATGTGAGTGGTAAAGCAATTGATTTGTACTTCAATATCCCAACCTGGCTTACAGAAAAGACAGAAAACAACCTTAAATTATTTTGGCTCTGCAGCTTTTATTACTTGTAGACTGTGTAGATCTAAAAATCAATAGCACGCAACAACTTGGTCTTGATAAAAACATAATTTGTGAAGTATTTCAGATCAATCTTTTCTCAATGTAGACTATATATGTGTGTGTGTGCATATATGTATATATATGTATGTTTTTAACTGGGTCATTTAGCTGTGCAAAATATTCCTCAAGATAAGGAAAAAAAATACAAAACCCAAACTCAAACACCACCTCCCCTCCATTGTTTCTACTATACCACTTTTTCCCTATTCCAGTTGTGATCATAAAACTTTGCTCCTCTGGGGTGCAGATGAAAGAAGCAGGAACTTCACAGTGAAGAAGAAAAGCAGCAGTTATAAGGTATTGGGCCTGGCCAGGAAAGAATTCATTTTCTTCATAGCAGCACATATGGTGCTGTGTTTTGGATGTGTGACTAAGTGTTGATAACACACCAGTGTTATTGCTATTGTCAGACTATTGCTGAGCAGTGTTTGCACAACTTCCAGGGTTTTGTTGTTGCTGTTTTTGTTCTTTGTGGGGTTTTTACCCTCTGTTCCCTCCCTCTGCCTCCCCAGCCAATGGACCAGGGGTGCACAGTGAGGACAGCTGGTGTGAACTGACCAAAGGGATATTCCAGAACATCCAATGTTCTCAGCAATAAAAGCTCACGGAAAGGAAGAAGAAGGTGGGGAATGTTCATCTTTACAGCGTTCGTCTTTCCAAGAGACAAGTGACAAAGCCCTGTCTGCCTGGAAATGGTGAAACGCCTGTTTGTCAATGGGAAATAGAGAATGAATTCCTTATTTTGCTTTGCTTGCACACACAGCTTTGCTTCACTTATTAAATTGTGTTATCACAACCCATAATGTTTTTTCCTCTCCTTTACCTGTTCAACTCTCTCCCTCATCAGACTGGGGGCAGTGAGCGAGCTGCTGGGTGGGGACTCACCTGTCAGCCAGAGTCACCCCACCTCACCCAGGTGAACAGGTCTCTTGACTTTATCAGCATAAAGAAGATACTTCCAAGACTGAAATAGAGTATCTGGTATTTGAATGTGGCACGTGTGCTGGTCTCTGCAACATCCCTCATCCAACAAGCACTTGGCCAACTGCTTCTTTCCAGGGAAGTTAAAACACGTCAGTGTACTGTCTGTCACAGAGCAGGACAGGCAGCTTTCCTCCCTCTGCTTACACAGACAAGAACTCTGTTCTTTGATCAATCTGCTCAAATTCACCCTGTATGATTAGTGTTCAATGATTTTGCGAGGTCACAGACAATCTTCTCTCATTAACCCATCAAGAGATGTAAATGTATTTCAATACTGTAGAAGACAGGCTTAACTACTCGATGAGAAATCCCCATTGCTAAACCCTAGGGGCCAGTGCTAGACACCTCCCACAGTTGCTAGGGAGCTTCTGGAAATAGACAAAACCAGAAGTAGTTCTGAGAGGTACAGTTCCATTTCTGAAGGTAGTAAACAACTTTGAAGGAAGAGTAAATGTTGCCAAATACAGATGTATTCTGTCAAACTCAGGCGATGTTTCATCTTTTTAAATCTCAAACTATGTAGAATAAGGATAAACACTTCATTTTACGTGAACAGATTTGGTTTTATTTCCCAGCATTCTCCTTCCTCACCGAAGATACATTTTCAAACTTCAACTTCAAAAATTAAAGAACCATTAGTTACAAGATTTCTAACATATCCTGCAGGATGAGTAAAAATTCTCACATAGGATGTTGTTTAGTGGTTGTGCATGAGCTACACAGGAATAATATATTACAATATAGACCTGTCAACTCAGTGACTAACTTCAAATGTCATTTAAAAAAAGGAAATTAACTTTTTCCCACATCTAATGCAATTATTACAAACCTAAACTCCTGTTCATTTCCACGAACAGTAGCAGTACAGCTACTCCCCCACTGAAACACTAATATGCTACCACACCTCTGCCCAGTGCTGCATCCACACACAGCTCAGTAGGATCTCAGATCCAACACACTATGCACAAAAAGGTAAATACTGTGGCATTAGATCGACTACAAATACATCATGTGCAGGGATAGAGTGATTCTCCACTGAATACAGGCCTGACTTACCAAGCATTTCTTGCAAAATTCTATGTGCATGCACTGCTTCAGGCTCAGTGCTTTGTCGCCGCCTTAGACAACCCTACCTCAAATAGCGATGCTCAGGCAGCCACTGTGCTGAAGACGGAGCAACGCACAGACTTCAACGTACAGCAGCAGTAACACAGCAACCCAGAAATGACACCCCCAGGAATCCCAGGCTGCTAACACACCACAAAGCCCACAATATCACTGCTACAATTAACAACATTTGCAATACTGAACTCCCCAAGTGCTCACAATGACTGTACCTTCACTTTGCATAATTAGCATTATCAGAAAAAGTTACAGAAGTCTGTAAGCTCTTCAAAGAAAAAGCAAAAAGGATCAAGTGCATATCTTTATTAAAGAATGCTAACACCCTTGACATGACCCAGATCATCATAAGAACTGTTACATTTCAATTAGCTTTGAGCTGTGCTGATAGGACTTTGCTAGTAATTGCATGATTTTCTTGAGGAAAATTTTCAATTTTTTTATGAGACAGGAGAGAGCATGAAATTGTAAGTTCCTTTTCACTTGTTAAATGTAAAAATCATTAACAATAAAAGATATTGGATTAGAGGGAGAGCAGGAGGAAAGATGGCCCAGTAACGGAGGCAATGATTTGGGATTTGAGAAATACGAATTCAAATCCTAGCTCTGCTGGCACAGCAGTCAGGCTGTTCAATTTTCTGGTTTCTCCTTCTGTAATAAGGAGATAATGACACACACTAATCTCACAGGAATTTTGGGACTTGATATCTCTTAAATGCCACAACGCTATGGAAATGAACTTGATCAAAAACATCTTAATGCTGTAATCTGGAGAATATTCAGAGTGCACACAATTGCCAACGGAAGTATCTAAGTTAAGTGTTTACATCTATGTGAAAATTTTCATAATGTCTGAATAATAAAGTGTCTGCAATATAAAGTTTATGAAGGAAATATCTCAGTAGTGTCATAAAAGAGGCTGCTACATACAGTAAATTCAGATCCTAAGGTTAATCCATATTCAACCCCAAAAGCTTTTTCCTTGGTAGACTCAAAACACCATTTAAAAAGATGGAGGATTTAGAAAGTTCACAGAGAAATCCATCAAAAAGAAGCACTGACTACATTCTTAAGAGAGGAAGGAGAAAAGAAGAAATTAGCCATTATTTCTTTTAATGTACATTTGTATACAACCAAGAGCGAATTACAAAGCCACCTTTCCTTCTGGAGTTAGTTTGCAGTAATCTAGGGTAGTAGTTTCAAAAAAACACTTGCAGTAGGAGTCTGTCTCCTGTTCTCAAAAACTCTCCTATTAAATTCCAATAAGCCTTATGCTCTTTAATCTGCTGTGAAAGAATAACTACTAAATTCTTTAGACGGTTAAAAAAATACATATATAATTATCTGCAGCACTGATTAAGCACATTGTGCAAACAACTTCCTGCACTTTTACAATTTAGGTAATCGTAAATTACAGCAGTGGTTTAACAGTGATTTATGTAAACCTGTTACCACAGAACTGTTGTTTTTGTCTAAAATCTTTCAGAGATTTTACTGATATAAACTTCACATTAGTGACATCCAACAAAAGATTTTCTTCCCCTGTGGGTAATGAAATAAGGTAAACCTTGGAACATGCAGACTTAAAAAAAAACAACCCAAAACCAAACTAAACTAAACAGAGGTATCTAGTTCCCTGTGCAGGAAAGAGTTAAAAGATCATATCTAACTGAACATGTGTCTAACTAATGGAAAAGTAACATTCCAAGTCAACCACTCAAACTGAATTACCCTGGGCCAGCACTAGGGAGGAAAAAAAAAAATAGAAAATCCAACACAGGTCAGGCTTAGCTACCTTACCCATGCATTTCCTGAAGAAAAAACATCCATGAGAGTATTCTCCTGCTTATCATTAGGACTGTGTAAATGCCTCGCTGCTTCTGGTCCTTAATGAATCCCTACAATGACCACTGAAGATACGTGAAGATATCGCAAAACAACAATGACTAATGGGACAATGGAGCGCACGCCAACAACCAAACAGTTCCCCAGCCGAGTTCAGATGAAGTAATGGAGCAGAACTTACTGCTTCATTTACGTTATCTACCTACCATTCTTCAACTCTTTTTTATTGTAATTCACAGATATCAGTAATTCAAAGTGCTGCAATTTAAAAAATATTCAACTCTCTAGACTAATACTATCATCAAACTACATTAGAATACAGAGAGATGAATAAATAAGGATGGAATCATTAAAATCTTTTTTCCTTATACATTTAGTAGAAAAAGGTTATAATAGTGGTTTATCTCTAAGATCACTACGATATTTTGTAATAGCTCTCTGTCACAGTTCTTTTGTTCATGCTTCTCAGGTAGAAATCCCCAGATCATGCTAAACTCCTCAGATTCCTCTGTGGCATGTTATGTTGTTTTGGAAAACAGATTTATTGTATTAGCAATTTCAAAATATGTGTTTAATGAGGGGGAAAAAGGGATCCATAATCATGAATAATAAAATATTTTCAATGTAATAATATCTGTTTTTTTGTAACTTATTTCCACAAGTTTACAATTCAAAGGAATACACATCTTTAAAATTAGGGAAAAGAGTTTAAAGTGCCTTTGTTTCAATAGCTTTATAGGCCTTTACAGCATGGCAACTAGTTTTGTGTCACCGACAGACTGTAGGGAAGGGAACACAAAACTGTTTGGAGACCAACAGCGAATTTGCGTATGTGCTTTTACATCCACCAGAGTTTAAAATGTGGATAATCATGGCAGATCAAATTAACATGGGGCAGCACAACTATTTCATCCTTTCTGAAAATGTTCTACCCAAAGAAACATGTGAGTAATAAACTAACGAGATCGCTCAACAGCTGTATGATCATCAAGCTATGCACCCACTATATACAACCTGAAGATTAAAGAAAAAAAATAGAATGGGCAAGTATATGGAACTTTTTTCTGAAAAGGCAATTGTATAAACTTTTGGCAAAACTTGGAAAGGATAACAGCTTTCTTCTACCTTTTTTCTGAACTGTTTTACAAGAACTTAGGTGGAATGGCAAAGTGAAAAGGCTTATTTGCTAAAGAATTATAGCTTTAGGCAAAGGAGTTGCATAGGGGAGAGCTAAGCACAGTAATTCATCTTTCCAAATAAGCTAGACGGAGAAATGCAATGTAACCACTGCGAACTGTGCCGCCTCCTGAAGTGGGGCAGCAGCCAATGATCACTGAGCACTATACACAATACTAACTCCATTTCTTGTCTTCAACTTTTAGTTGCCACATACAGACAGAGCCTGGACACCATGGCACATGCTGCTGCTGAACGCTGCACGCTGCGGCATTCCCACCTTAATGAGTGCCAGTTCACAAAAATGCAACTGGAAAAATAGCCCAGTTAATGGAATGAATGAGGACTCTGCTTATCTAGCCTTTATGTCCATTTCTGCTACAAACGTCTTGCCAGTTTGTGCTTGATGTATATTTGGAACAATCCTATCCCCTTTGCCTGTCATGTTTATTTTTAGCTGTTGTTTTCTAGAACTGTCTTTTATTACTTTTTTTACTGTTTTGCTCAATGAACCGCAGCTTTGGTTGACTGTAGACATTATTGCACAATTAATAGAAAGTCAAATGCCAAATAAATCCATAGGCTATCTGGTAGAATCAACAAACGACATTACAGAATTAAATTTTAAAATACACAAAACTAGACTTACCTCAACATATTTGGCTATCAAAATGAGAAAGAAAAATACTGTGAAGAAACCACAGCTAGAAATTATGCTCAAACGCAACTGGAGCATACTGAATAGAACATTTACTGTGATTATTGCATAGGCTTTTTGATACTTATGACAGGCATTTGTTTCATGACACACAATTCCATAATCTTAACATGTCTGTGTTGGATTGGTATTGCTATTTTTAAATGCTTCTTCTAAAAAAAGGAATGGGACAAACCATTTTCTAATCAGTAATGTACTACATGTGTACACCATGTCACGGGTGAATAGGGCATCATGCCCAGCCATATGGTGTACTGAAGAGCCAGCTCAGCTCCATAGGCTGTTACCAGGCAACACGCTGGACCTCAGCCTCAGCGCGGTAAAGCAGCGACCCCTCAGCCCCAGCACTTGATTGGTATTCACTGAGCTGGTCAGGTTATGAACACAACAGAAAATAATAAAATCAATTACGTGCCTTGAAATTTGGCAGCATTAAACCTTCCCCAAATTCCAAATGAGGATCTACTACTTTCTTGTCATATATCCCAAATCTCTGCTTTAGCTTGTTGAAGGAAGATGAATATATTTTCCTTCAAATACATTTATAGATACTGAAGCACTATATTCACAGTCACACTAATGTTAACTTCCTAAAAACACACCAGTAATTATCTCGGGGACAAATGTCTCCCATGGGTTAGAAACCCAAACCTCATTCTTGCAATTTTTACCAGAATTTTTTTAACAAAAGCTATCAATTGCATCAGATTCTGCTGAGAGCTGTAAGGTTACTCTGTGATAGAAAATACTGTTTGTGACAGAGAAAAAGCTAAAAGCAACAAGCATGCTGAGCACTACAGAATTGATTTAAATCTGTCCTCAAGATGACCAGGCTTTTTTTTTTATCCTGTGAGTCAAGAAGTCTTTTTAAAATAATGAAATCTTTTTTCAAAGACATTAAGAGGAAGATTGTGCTGAGTGTAGGAGAATAAATATAAAACACTTCTTATTTCTAACAGGGACCGTACATCTAATTTTTTCAATTACACCAAACTTTGTATGCTGGGGCAGAAATCAACAACTCAATGCATTTAAACAAAAAAGTGAATCTAGTCTCTTATTCTGTCAATACATATATGCAACTTCTTTACTTTCTAAACACAGAAGAAAGAAAAGTCTAATTATAAATGTATATAAAACAAATATATACACTTAGCCAAACACAGTTCAAGCCATGCTCAATACCCAATCCAAAATATTAGAGCACTGCAGTTTATCTGAAGCAGATTGTTAAAAAATTGAGAGGTAATGAGTACTCACCTACCAGGAATCATATACTTAGTTTTTTCTGATACTTCTGTATTTATAAGTATAGAAAGCTATATCCTGATCAAAAAGTGTTTAATCAATATTGTTTCTGAGTATGTGTTAAAATGAAAAACTTTACAAGAAAAAATAAATTCCAAGTATGAAACAGCAACAAATACTTTGGATGTGAGTGCCTCTTCTCAGGAAGAAAAAAACAAATAAAATTTAAAAACTAACTAGCACAAATACTTTTTTTACATGTCCCGTAAATTTTGGAGCTTAATTCACAATATTTCTCATTGTGACATCACAGATGCATTTAAAAAGGAAAACATGAGGCACTGTCCATAGCTACTCTAAGGGAAAAAAATTTCTATGACTAATGTATACACAAAGTAACTTAAATATGGTAGTGACACAACCCTAACATGTGAAAGAGAAATAAAAGAGAAAGGCACTTTAACCTACAGCCAGAAACAAGGAAGATGATTTCCTAAGCACGTCACTGGCAAGTTGTTTGTAACTGAAGATTAAAAGGTATCAGATCTTGCACTTCTGGTCTATGAGTCTGACAATCCAGCAGCAGCATGGCAAGTTGTGAAGTCCAAAGTATTTCTTTAGTAATTATTCATTATGACAGCACAACAGAGATTTTAGTCAAATTCCAAGGAAAATAAAATAAACAAACAATAAAAATCAGTACACTTACTGAAAGAAGGCTCTGCTCATGCAAACAATAGGCACCACTTGCATGGGGCTTCTGTGTAGTTTCCTAAGAAAAGAAAAATACATTCTTACTGTAAATGAAACAGTCAAAGAAAATCACATTTGTGCTCTGCACCCACGAAAGGCTAAAGGTAGGCTTTAAGATTCAAAGTGTTGCAACAAAAAAAGAAAAATGACAACACATTATTTGGGCTTTCACAAGAATGGCTGCTTACATTGTTGGGTCATAATTGCATTTTTATTGTAGTACAAAGCCAAACAGCAAAACCTGCTTATTGAGCCACAAATACCAACGGAGATTTTATTAATCATTCAACGTACAGTAGAAATTTCCAGGCAGTTTGTGATTTATCTGAATCCTAAATCACACATTCACATTATGAACTTAACAACTAAAGCAGACATGCTATTACTATGCCATAGTTCCAAATTTTTCCCAGTATAGGTTTCTGTTTCAATAGGAACACACAACTGTGATTTACTTTTTGTGTATCTTTCAATTGAAAACTTCAAGCAATTTTGCAAAAGAAAAATTATCATAAAATACATAAACAAAGGGGACTACCCAAAATATATTGTACATGCACATAGCAGTGAATTAGAATACGGTAACATTCTATTCTATGCCACTTTTTCTTATTGATGAGCAGCTGGTGACATCTAATATTTTATTGCATTATTCACTGAATTTTAGAAGTTCTAGTAAGCTCTGCCATGTTTTTGTAGCAGATTCTCCCTACACACTCTTTTCATTTCCATGTGCAGCCGGTAGTATATACTCTGTTACAAATACTCTCAAAAATAGAAACGCTGTACATATTTTGAGTCTTCAAAGAAAATACACACCTAGGTTGTATTACCAAAACATTCCATAGATAAATGTAATATACTTTTTATCCATTTCAATAACATTCCAAACAGTAAATATATTCAATACTTTTTCACAAAATGTGTTCTTCCTTATATGTAATTTCATTTTAAACAAAAAAGAAAGATCAGTACATTAAAAATCAGTAGTGGCTGCTTCTATTGCAGTTGAGGATAAATAACAACAAAAAGCAGCAGTACCAGAAAGGTAAATGCTCTATAAGCGTGTCAGGGAGTATAGCCACTATTGCACATACTGATAAAAAACATTCAGAATCTGAAATAACGACAATCAGCAACAGAAATCACACTTGCATTTGGGGCTGCTTAGAGCAGGGACCAGCACCAGGAGATTTCCTACCAAAGTTAGAATCAACTTCAAAACTGAAGCTCCTTACAGCAACTGCTACCGTAACCACCAAAATCTCTCCACATTTATCAATTTCTGGGCTCAAGATACAAGTTTCTTTTTGTTTATGAAATAAAATGAACCTTATACATATCAAAATACTATAGAAAAGGCAGCTCATGCATGAAGGCTGCATATGCACATAAACTATACATTAAAACCCCGGCATCCTATCCTGTCTGGGTCGTGTTTCTTGGTGTGAGATCAATGATACCTCCAATTACAACACAAGGTAAAGTAACGGTATTGAGAGTTCCTTAAAAATCTCTAAGGAGAAGTATTTTTTAAGTAACTAGCCTGCATTTTCAAAATTGACCATCTTGCAATGCCACAGTGAAACTTCTTCATAGTCAACAAAAATGAATTGAATAATTGTAAATTACGTGTCTCTGGTCTTCTCCATCAGGGGTACTTGTGTTTCATAATTTGAAAATAACTGATTTTTCAAATGCAACCTCTCACTTTTTAGACTTCCTATTGATCAAAATTCTACCTCAAGGTTGTAGTAAATTAATTTTCTTTTTCTGAGAGACTTGTATCTGACCACTCAATCCTAGCAGACTATTTAGCATGATCTTACCTATCACTAATTTTTAGAAATGCTATACTTCCAATTGTTACTGCTAGTATTCCTTATTTATCCTGCAGCTGTACAGTGTAGTGACTGAGGAAACTCAGAATACACACAGAAATAAGACGTACAGAATTTTAAGAATGTATGTAACTCCAGAAATACTTAAGAATATACTATTGTACGTAACTTACAAAGTACTGTGTTAAATCAGAGCAAACGTATGAGAAACAGTAATAACAGTGGCCTCTACAACAATTAATTTGGCTATAGTATTGAACCAAAGAATAATTATTCATTGTGCCCAATTGTACTAATCTTAGTATTGTATAACCCCTCTCTAATTGCCTCCATGTAGAAATATTAAAGTTTTATGCTCCACTGACTGCAAACATTCTTTAAAATGTTTAGCAATCTGAATACGACAAGCAAAGAGAGGATGTCCTCAAAATGAGTGGTCTAAAGGCACCTGCCCAAAGGAGAGTGGAAACCCCCCGCAGCCCTGTACCACCAGCACCCACAGTATTTCCTTACCACACTGCTGGTCACAAGGAGGGGTGGCACGGCCACAAACTTTACAAAGGTCTGTGAAGATTTCTCCACAACCAGCCCATACAGGAGCTTGCCTGCACAGCCACCTCACATAACACACAGCAGACCAGGAAAGCTCCTCACACAGAGCACCTGGAGGCTCCTGCACACCTGGGGGTGGTGAAGATGGCCCAGGAGCCATGGCATAGCACATCACTGCACCACCAGGCCTTGAGTAGACCACTTGGCAGAAACTACATTCGTTGTGAAGTACGCTTCATTTGTCATCTAGCAACTCGGGCAATCTCTAACGAAGTAGCTAGATTTTTCGGACAGATTCACATGATTATATGAAGAAATTTTCAGTAGAAGGAAATACAGCTGAAAAATGCTAGTAATTTTGTGTAAAAACACCCCTACATTCAGATAAAATCCTGTTTACAAGCCTCAAGATAACCTAGATGACTATGATGGACTTTGACGTTATACCTTATTATTCTCTGCACTGGCGTGAAGGGGCATTAAGATTGTCCACACAGCTAAAAGCAGCCTTGTAGAGACACATAAGATATGCATTTTTAACACTAAATTTTCTTTTCCATAACTGCCATAAATCTCAGCAAAACAAGAAGTAGGCTCTTGTTTTGCACTCCTGTCACACAGAAATAAATATACAACTAGCAACACTTTGCTTGCATCTGATATTACAACATCTGTATGTGACAGGCATATACAGAAATGCAACGCCCGAGCTCTGCTCCCATTCTGCTCCTCTCTGGCCTTTCTTCTCCGAGGACGGGAAAACTTGAGAACCAACTAGAAGTCCTGCTATGTATGCATGAAAAAGTCTGGCAAAGAAGATGATGTTTTAAGATTCACTTTAAAATGGGGAAGTTGTGTTTTCAGGTGACAATTGCAGGTGTGTAGACAAGCACTGAAAACCCCCTGCTCTCTTCTGCCTCAGGCAGCCAGCCCAGGCAGCCCCAAACAGCCGAGGTCACTCTGCAGGGTCACCAAGACACAGCTCCAGGCCATTCGGGCTTCATCCATACTTGTTACGTCTGGGCTCTCCAAGACTATCCCAAACATTATATTATTTTTTCATAGAAAGAGCTCTCTTAAGCATCATATTAAATAAATAAATACATTTAAAAGAAAAAAAAAATCATAAAAATTACTAATACATATACACAACTACTAAGCCCGACTTAACACCTACTGCTTTACACCTCTATCAAAAGCCTACATATAAATTGATCTAATTCACTATTTTTTATTTTAATTCTGTTCTAAAAATGCAATTAAACAATCATATCTGTTGCTGCAAGTTAAAAGCCATTCCCTTTAGATAACAGCCAAATACAACAAGCAGTGAGTTTTGCCATCATTAGACTTCTAACCGTATTACTTCTACTTTGAGGCTTTTTTGTTTGGTCTGAGTTTAATTTCCTGTCAGCCTTACAAGAGATTTCTAATGTTTGGGCTGTAGGATATGCTCTGATTAAAAATAATCTTCCCAATTACTGCCTGGCATGAGTCTACTGCCACATGCACTCTGCCACTGGCTTCTGAATTTCTGTCAGCAGTAATTGTGTCTGTAGCTTCTAACTGTAAATGAAAACCCAGGGGGCATATTTGGGTTCCAGTTTCCCTTGCCCAGCCATATCTTTTAATTTGCACTGTCTGTCAAAAAGAGATGTTCATAGGCACTAAAAGGAAATCCTTAGAACATCAGGTTAAAAAAAGAGACAAGGAAAAAAAAGAAGAAATGCAACTGGAATACAGTAAACTATATTTGATATTTATTCTAGCATAGTCGATGCAGATAGAGAATCTCACTGCATTGATTGGCCTTAAAAGAGGTAGACTGAAACCATTTACTGAGCATTTCTAGCTACACTTTTCTACCATTAAATTTAATCGTAAGTCTTGAGCTTCACCTCAGTATTGCTACTTTTTTGCAATGTGATGGTTCCTCACAGTCCACTCAGCCTGGCTCCTGAGTGGACCCCTAGACCTACGCAGCATCTTCTCCCCAGTTCATCTCAATCCCGTTTCCTGAGTGGGGTTCAGACCCACGTCATCACCTCACCTTTGTCCCAGTGAGCTGCTGCTCCTGACTGGACTCCCCATATGGATCCTGGGCCTGGGTCAGCACCTTGCATGGGGCTGTCAACGGTCAGACCCCGTTTTCAGGACCTGGCTCTGCCCTCCATTGTTAGACTCATGGGGGAGGGCAGGGACTGAGCTCCTGGCTCCCTTCTCTTCAGCAGCAGCCAGCTGGCAGCAGGCCCTAGGAGGTCTGCATTTGAAATCATGGTACTTAAACCTGCAACCACAGCCAGCAGCCACAGGATGGATTTGTGTTAAGATTCTCAGGGATTCACTTTTCCTCTTAGGAGTGCTGCTGCTGGGAGCCCTGAGGCAGGAAGGTGGGCCAGTGTCTCCAGGGGATGTTCTGTGCGACAAGAGCAGGATGGGAGCATGGTACCCGGGGTCAACTTTCTAAAGGATGGGAATTCTAGGAAGAATGGAGCACTAAGCACAGACTGTACTCAGTGAAGTAGATACAGAAGAAACTCAAGGAGTAGAAAAGAGATTTGATATAACATCAAGAGTGAAGCTTTGTGCAGAAGGAAAAAGTACAACCACCTACACCAAAAGTACAGTCAAGAATGCGTATACAGCATACAGAGTATTCACTGCAAAGAGTAACATGCTGGAAATACTCACCGTAAAGTCCTGTGAAAATAATTTCGTGTGAGGTTTCAATGTTTCATCTGTCAAAATTAAGCATTTTTTTTGTTTCAAAAGTAAAAAGCAGGCAGCACAATGGGAATCCAAGGAGTACAAAAAGCATATTTTTTTGTATGCAGGAATCATGGAAGTTGTCTTTGTGATAGAAGGACAAATACCAAGATTTAGTGAATGTGAGTCCGAATTTGTCCAAAGGGCATTTGAAACAGTAGCTGGCTGTTCTTGGCACAAGAACTTACTTGAACTATTAAGGCCAAATGTTAGTGCTCTGCATTAGGAGTGTTGGTTGATACTCTGAGTCCTACAGCAGCACTGTGCAGACTACAAGACAGAACTAAACTGAGATACCCACAAACCATTGCTCCTGTTTCCATACCTCATCTGAGACAAAAGCAGCATCTGCAAGATACATCCCCCTACCTTGAGACGATGATTGAAATTGCCCAAACTTTTAAATAAATATCCACTTTTTAAAATATAAGGTAAGCCACTGAGTTCATAATGGTTATTTCTGTGACTGAGGCCATGCAGATCTTTATATATTTTCTGTATCACAGCATTAAAACTGTAGAAAGTAGAACAGTAAACACATTATAAAACTGAAAGAAATCTTGGGAAAGGACAAAAGGAATCACAGTAAGACAGGAAATCTGGATATAGACACGGCTGATAAAGCAAATGGCATCAAAACCTCACTACCGACTTCTTCACCGAGTGTTTCATTTCAGATCCATTTTTCAAAAATACAGAGCATTCCATTGCCATTATCAAGATTAATGTCCCAACAGTACACGAAGACATCAACTGGACTGTGGGAGAAAAAGCTGGGGGGTGGGTGGAATACTATGATGTACTTCACTGACTATATTCCTAGCAATAGTTTAGTTGTCTGTTTCATAATTCAACACTCGCTCAATAAAGAAATATTTAAACTGTTTTCTAGAACAAACTGAACAGTGCTTTAGGAACAACCTCAGTCTTTCACAAAATTATAAAAAAGCCCAAGTTAGTAATAAAAATAACTTACTGACTAAATGGTGATGACACTAAGAACATGATCGGCATTTTCTAGACTGCACAGACCTCATGCTAAGTGATGAGTGCCTGTCCTCCACAGGCAACTCCCCTCTGCAGGGGAACAAAAGTCAATTCTCTTTCACACAAATGACTAATGTAATTCTCAGAAAATAAATACCATTTTAGAGGGTTTAACATGAAAAATTTGTGGTCTTTTTATGCAATTTCCCTCCTTTCCAAGCCTACATATGATTCATTCCTGATCTTGTGGGTTTTAGTGATGTTTTTACTTCTATATTTCAAATTAAGCTTAAAGATTTCTGGAAAAAAAAACAACCTAGTCAAATCATATTTTTACAGTGCTATGCACCACAAATGCCTTACATTAATTACTGTGATCGTGTGCATACTCAGTGGATGAGTAAAGTCTTCAGTGCTTTCAAGCTTTGACAGAAGTCATCAAACTGTCAGCACTTGGCCAGACTACCAAGCCTTTCCTCATACTAGAGTAGTACTACTGTAATTACAATTGCAAATATAATCTTTGTAAATAGCAAATATATCTTTGTAACGATGACCACAGGTTTTACCGTGACCTAATATCATTTATCTCGTGCTTTCTTGGAACACCTCTTACTTTCATTCCATGCCACTACAAACAATGTTAAAATGTGTATCTTCACCTGCAGTAACACTGATCAAACTGCCCCAAGTACAAACACTGAGCAATACCATTAAACACATTCTGTGATTTCACACACCAAACTTCCATGGCTCACACAGGGGAAAAAAGTCGGTAACATTGGCAGTGACATCCCAAGATGCTTTTGATGACTTTTTTTGTTTTGCTTTTTTACCAGCCATAGTCTGGGCAGACAGTGGAGAGAGATGGGTGCAGTAAAAAGGGATTGATGAGAATTATGTTTATGTGACTACCTAAAAGCACTCTTGATAACATAAGGCTGCTACACAAAAAATATAGCCGCATGTTTATCTTTTCCTCACGCATAAAACACACAGAGGTAAGAACTAACTCTGCATGAAAGAACAGAAAATAAACTTTGAGAAATAATTCAAGACTAATGAAGAACATTACAGATACTGAAAATAGAAATTGGTTTGTTTATTTGAAAATCTTTTCAAAAGCAGGTAAAACAAAACAACCAACAAACAAAAGCAAAACATAAACTAACCCTCTATATATTGACTGTTTTATTAGTGTATGCTCTTGAACAGCTTTTCAAAGGTCCCTTAAAAAAGGGATCTTTCAAAACTTTGGCTGTATCAACCTACAAATGCATCAACCCACCGCGCTGGGAAAATCAGCTCCCCAGCCAGTGCAGGAAAGTGGCCACGTCCCAGCAGCCCGGTTTCTCTACAATTGCAGCCATCAGACCTACCACTGAACAAGTAACACCTCTACAACTTTCCTTCCATTCTTTTTCTCTTCTCCTCACTCTTTCACAACAGAGACTGTTCTGCCAAAGCTCTTGAGCAGGCTGAACAAGTCCAGGAACATCAGCACGATCCCTCGTCTGCTTACCCATGGTAATACACTCCTGTCCCACAGGACTAAAAGATCATTTATCACAAATTCAAGTGAACAAGGCATTCAAAGAGATGCAGAAATAACCAAGTAATTTGAAAAAGGCTTAACTGCTATCAACTGCAACTGTAGAGAAGTCCTTCTATCCCCTCCAAGGGTGAGCTTTTAGCACTGAGCACCTGATAGTGACAAAGACTAAAAAGCAGCAACATTACACTTTCAGAATAGGGATTTTACATTCTGCATTTTTAAACTAATGGTTTTCTCATCTATCACAGGTCAAGAAATGAATCATACCTGTATAAGGAACACAGTTTTGAAAGAAATTTCAGCTGGAGAGAAAAGAATGATACATTTGTGACTTTTTTTTTTCCGAATTAAAGTTTTGACGTTGCTTAAGATGTGAATAAATACCATCTGAAATTAATGACCAGAACAAGGGAAAGTAAGTTGCCCAAAGGAAATAAATAAAGGCAGTTTATCCAATACCTTTGTGATTGATAACATGATTACTCTTACAAAACCAACTCAACTCCAGGCGGCATCTCTTACTGTGATTGGGAAAATGTAACACATGAAGAGCAATGCAGCAGCGGGCAGCAGTGATGAGGCCTGAGGGAAGAAGCCCAGGTGGAGGATACAGCGCACTCCACTCACTGACTGTTCTTGTGAACAAAAATCGAATTTGGATAGGCACTTCACATTTTCTGATCCAAAGAAATGTTTATCACCAGAGAAAATACAGGTCTACTTTGCCACACTGGATGAAGAGGGGTGGGCTGACGGTTCCCACCCTTCAGGACAATTGGCTTTCGGAAGCTTCCCAGGTCCTGAAAGGGCCCAGCGTTCCCAGCAGCTGTCCCACACCAGGCTGGATCCAGATCCCATTGGCCCATTTCTATAGAGAAGGTAAATGTTAAGTGTACCTTTGCACATAAGGGATATTTTTTTTAAAAAATATTCTTACATTTCTTGATGAAAAAAGACTTTAGTATGAAAAAGCAGCAAACAGTAGAATAATATCAATCTTCCATGTTTGTAGATTTAGTCCTGCTAGGTAAAATGACTACAGCTGATTTTTTCAAAGAAGTTAGTGTTTATTTTACATCCAACAGGAGAACCTAGGGCTGGGTCTCTTTTCAAAGAATTATTTGTTGTTGTTTCCAGCTGAGTATAATTGATTATGACTGCAAAATGTAAAGTCGTAATATGGAGAAAATCCATGTAGATCTCACACTGTAGTTTAAATGCCCACCTCTGATCAGAGAAAAATAAAGTAGGAAGCATAGCTGTGTCAAGGAAAAGTAGTGGATTTTCCCCAACAGCAGCATGCTCCACAAAACATTTCTGCCTATGCTAATCAAATTTTGATTTTCCTGGGAAGAAACAGGACCAAAAAGCACAAGTATAAATGATGCAACCCATAGCCCAGGCACACAGAAGACATCTCTGCAGGACCATTTGTCCCAGATGTGTAATTTGTAAGCAAAAGAGGAAAAAAAGAAAGGTGTTTTTTTTAACTACGGTTCTTCTAAGTGTGCTATATCCAAGCAGAAAAAGAATCAGATTTGTAAGCACCACACGTTTTCTTCCACATTTCTGAATGACCAGTTCCACACATGTTTTTCTTCATTTGTAACCTTTCCCAATGTACTTCGAAGATCACAAACTGCAGGTAATGGTACCTTCTCCATCACTCTCAGCATCAGGAGCCTCACACCAGTAAGCTGACACATGTGAAATAAGACCACTTATCAATAAAGAGAGAGGTCAAAGGCTCCTGAGATTAGAACAGGAACCTGCTGGCTGCTGCAAATCTCTCACCAGGGCATTTGAGCCTGACACTTAATATTCAAACTGAACTGCAAGCTATGTACTCAAGGATAAAGCTCCATAATAATAAAGATTCACAGTCTGACAGGCTCAGCAGAGCAGAGCTCATTTTGAGTATTCCTGCAGCCTAAAAAGGAATCTTTTTTTTTTTAAATAAACAACAATATTTCCATTTAGTGAAGGAAACAATGTAATGAGAAAATAAAATTTTACTCTATATTTAGATATTGGTAAAGAAGTACACATGGTTTACTACATTGTAGGTATACTGTGTATGCAGGTTTTGCCTCACTAATCAGACACAGCAATACATTTAACCAGGTACGTATTTTGTTTTGCAGGGCCAAATCCTTTGAGCCAGAAATCCACTACTTTAAACCATTTAAGAATTTCCCCAAATTTCAGATAATTTGGCATGTATTTAGCATATCAGCTGTGAAAGCCAAAATCGTTGCAATGGACCTAAAACCTTGACACATTACTCAAACATTGTATCTAACCAGTGGTGTGACTAGTCCATTATTAGGTCTCCAAAGAGTGGCTATTCCCAGTAACTTTTCATAAACTCCAGACTATTTTCATTTTCTGCCCATCATACAGAACAAGCTTCTATGTGGTATTTACACTTTCTTTTTAATTTTTTATCTCTCAGTCTTACTCATCTGTTATTTTTACCCAACGTTGCTTAGATCACAGTAAAAGATTCATTGTTTATTTTACAGTGACACTGTAAAGTCATGGTTTATTTATTTTTTCCCTTTCGATCTTTATTTTACATTACAATGACCTGGCAAGTTGCTTTTTTTTTTTAATGTGAATGTTTACGTATTTAGGAGGCAGCTTAAAATTAAAGAAATAATTAAATGCCTAGTAGTTTTTACACTGAAAATATTGTTACTAAACATTAGCTCCACTTAGAATCTTTTGCTTATTTTGTATTTAACTTTGAACATCTACATTTCTATTACTAAATCTACCTCCTCCTTTTAAAATCACATTGCATCCAGCTTAACTACAGCTCACTAAATCACCTTGTTAGTCATACTTTGATTCATTCCATTTCATTGCCTTTCATATTTAAATTACTTCATTT
>NW_010168582.1:64322-107350 GCF_000695765.1 Mesitornis unicolor
CCATATTACCATGAAAACGACAAGTCTCACTTTGTGCAGTGATTCCTTACACTGCAACTTCACACAGCTCCCATTATTAACACTTCAGCATTTTCCCTGTATATTTGCAAGTTTTCCTGCACAGCTGCCTTCCAAATCAATTCCAAATTCACACCTTTAATCCCATCCCTTTGCCTCATTTGCATTGCAGATGCACCAAGGCAGCCAGTGCTACAAAAGTCAACTTCTATTTGTTGCATGGTGAAATGAGGGACAGAGGCTGAGCTGCACTCCCCAGTGTGCCACCCACAACCCACGCGTGGCTGCGCCTGCCCTGTGCACAGCTTCGGCCGGGACGCCTGACCCCATCCACCAACCCACCCACGCGGCTTGGGATCAGGGATATTGGTGGACACAAGGCACAAATGATCGTGGAACAGTGGAATTTGATTTACACAGTATGTAGTTACAATGAAAACGTAGCTATTTTCAACATGGGGAGGGAATAAGGAAGCAGCCTGAATCTCAAAATCTATGATACAAATATGATTATTACAGCAAACTACCGTTCATTCTTCGTCATCGCTTGGCTAAAGCTATGTTTCTCAGGAATTTCACCCAGAATCAGCAATCACTTCTCAAAATAAATACATAAATGGAGCAATAGCTCCTCTACTCTCACAAAAAAGAAATTCTCCTCTTCTCGTATTTCTTGATAGAACCTTAGAAAAAGATCATCTCCATTGCCAAGCAACAGATTAGTATCTTTCTCTAGTTAGTGTGGATGTAAAAGTGCTGTAACATGAGCTCAAATACAGAACACAGTTGCTAAAGCAATTCTAAAAATGCTTGCTTCTCAAAATTGCCCTCCATGCTGCTTCAACTCAAGAGTATCTGAACAATCCTTGTAGCCAAAATTATTGCTGTTTTTATGTGCTTTCCATTACTAACTTCTAGAAAACAGAATCTTCTTCCAACTAACTGACGCGACTGAAAAGCTGCTCTGCTGTTCCTCAGCCACCAGACCCAAGAGCCGTCAACCCTGGAGTGCTGGCCACAAGCCCCTGCTCCAGCCTCTGTCCCGATCCTGCGGGAATGGGGCGAGGGAAGCCCACGCCGACAGCCCCGCAAGTGCTGGGACCAGGAGCTGGTGTTGCTGTGCCACTGTCGCAGCTTCCCGCTGAGCTACCAAGTGCCCTCAGCTATAATGATGACATTATTATGTCTAATTTACATCTCATCAAAAATTACACTACCAAGAACTGATTCAAAAAAGCTGCCACATTTACTAAAAGCAGAGAATCACAGCCTGAGTCATAGAATATTCTGTGGGACAACCGAGTTCTCCCTGGATGCAGTGATTTATGTCATCATCTTTTACACAGGTTAAGAAAAATTGTTAGAAGAACTATGAAATAACTGCTTGCTTAAACGAAATTTTACCCAGAAAAGTTAAAAATGGCTCAATATCTTCTTACTGAAACATATCACCTTGAAAGCATCACATACCAGTTGCTGTAGGATAATGATTTGTCTAAATCATGGCAACATTTATATTCTTCTTTTTTTTTTAATCTTAACTTGTAAAACATTTTGGAAATTCTTTTGGATTTTTTTAAATTTTATTTCAAAACATGATAAAGATCTAGCCTACTAAACCCAAACATAAGTATTTTCTTATTTCAAAACTACAGCACAGTATTTTGCAGCTTGAAAAATGTGTGCAGGAAGGAATTACTCAAATCTCATATCCACCAATAAAATCTTTTAAGATCTTTTAGAGAATTGAGAAAATATCTTTGTGTTATCTTTGTCCTGTTTGAATATCAAAGCTCTTCTGTATATCACTTAGATCTACCCATCATAATCCAGATACTTGTGCATAATTCAAGACGCTATGCTTTAAATTCTATCAGCAATTCCCTTGAAGAGAAGCAGGAAGCAAGCATCTATTATAAGCTATAGCATGAATCCATATAATTAATATTTTGATGTATTTTACCTGTCTTACTGTTTGCTCTTGTGATATTAAGTTGGTATTAAATAAAGAGCACACTCAGAGAACTTGTTGTCCTACTTCTCAAAAAGATGCTTCAATTTATATAATTACTTTTATTGTTGCATCCTTATCAAGTTACATATTCTGCTAATGTGCTATCAAAGCAATGAGCTGGCTTTTTGTAAGAAACTTTTTATAATCAAGCTAACACCTTTTTTTTTCCAGAAGGAATGCATTGCTTGTACTTCCTTGAAATCAAAATATCATTTTAATGGTATGACAGCAATGTTCTTCATCTTTGCACACTTTACTTGGCACACTGAAGCAAAACAGAGATGATATGCTGTTATTCAAGTATAAGAAAAATGGTATCGCTCCACTAACAAGTGTCAGAGGTGAATGAAGGCAGACAAAATGATACAAAAACTACAACTAAAATATGTCCTCATTTTTCAGATAAGAGTTCTGAAGGCCTGTGCCCAAGTGATTGTATGTTATACATTAAGATTACAAGATTTTGAAATGAAAACAAGAAATATTGGAGGGAAAACTAATCTCTGATTTTCTTGTTTGCTTCTAGTGAGGGGTTAAGCAAAAACTACTTCTTCATGAAGCGAATACACATCTTTGGTTACAGGAAAGCTGGGGAGGGACTTTTTACAAGGGCAGGTAGTGACAGAACAAGGGGGAATGGTTTTAAACTGGAAGAGGGGAGATTTAGACTGGATATTAGGCAGAAATTCTTTACTGTGAGGGTGGTGAGACACTGGCACAGGTTGCCCAGGGAAGCTGTGGATGCCCCATCCCTGGAAGCGTTCAAGGCCAAGTTGGATGGGGCTTTGAGCAGCCTGGTCTGATGGGAGGTGTCCCTGCCCATGGCAGGGGTGTTGGACTGGGGGAGATTTAAGGTCCCTTCCAACCCAAACCATTCTGTGATTCTGTGATTTGGTTAGCAACATGAAGAATAAACTTCCTTTCTGCTGATTACTGGATACTGTACTAATGCTGTCTCTAAGAGTTTTGCATGTCATCTCTTCAGAGTCAAAAGATAACCCTTCACTTAAACAGGGGTGGAGACTTAAGAAGAAAAAAGTATTCCAATTTCTGAAAATTGAGAGAAAATTAACTCATTTATACTGCCATCTCTCAATAATTTTCATTCATGTAAAGTATTAATTTTGACTATTAATTAGAGCGGCATCTGTTGCTCACACACTGGCAGGCTACCAGTGAGCATCAGCAGCACCAGCTCCTGGCGGCAGTGGGGAATGATTGAAATCTCATTTCTGAACCACTCCCCTACCACACTGACACGGGAGCAATCATTTACACAGAATTAGGTGTCTCAAACACAACTTCACTAAAAACGTATTATGGGAGCATTTTCACTGTACAGAAGCATTCTGGAAATATTTTCAGAACTGAACTTCATTTGGCAGAGCAGGTCAGCAGGTCTCTAAGATCATAAATGCTGTACATGAGGCACAACCTCAAAACCAGAAAACCTTATACAAATTCTAAATGTTACCATGGCATTTTTTTCATTAGTCATCTGGCTTTTGGAAAGCATGCATTCACAACATTAACTAAGAGAAAATTACTAACCTTATTTCTAAAACCTGTTGTTTTTCTAAAGTTTGCAATACCCAGTCATAAATTGCTCTGCATTGCTACCCCTGAGTGTTTTTTTTTCCATAAGGAAACCCAGTAAGACTGTTTACAAATTAAGACTACTGTTCAATGCCAATATCAAAACATTTTTCCCAGTAAAATCTTAAAAAATGAAAACATATTAAAAATAATTCTGATATACAAACTGTGCAAGTAATTTAGAACTATTTGGAAAAAAAATATTACTCCACAGTGATAGGTAAAACAGTAACTTCAGAGTATATGATGTACGTAAGAGTGGTAACTTTAGATTATATGTTCTTATATCTGCATTTTATTTTAGAATTCTTCCTTTGTGTAAGAAATGCAAAAAAAACCCAGATTATCAGGGGTTTCTTGTACTCATCAAAACATGGACTTTTGCTGAGTGCTCAGGGAGTCCTTCTCGTGGCCACAGAGTGTTCAGAGATGCTGGAGAGGAGGTTGGAAGCATCCAAACTGAAACTTGGAAAGTTTCAATCCAGGGTATTGGTGGCAGCTTACTCTGAAATGCTCCATTTTTCAAACAGTACAGGAATTTTAAAAATCTAGCTGTCTAACTACCCTCACTAAGGCAGATTCTTCTGCAAGTAACAGCCAAAGCTTGCAGAAAACTACACACGGCTGCTTTCAGACTCTACGAAACTTACTCAGTGAGTACTTGCAAAGAAACAAAAATGCACCACTTGTGTAACACATCACCGTTAAATGAAAATACAGTTCATAGAATCAGGTCCTCTGACATTCCACTGGCTGAAGAAACTGAAAATAAAACACTTCAGCTTGATAAAAAGTTGTAATCCTCTGCTAACAAAGCCCAACACACAAAATTTAAGGAAATGCTTGCAACATTCCATCTGTTATACTCTCAGACACACTTAAACCAGTAAGTCCATTCTAATAGCTCTAAAATATTGGAAATAGCTACAAAATCAAAATCAGCTTACAGCAAAGACCCGCAAAATCTTCATTGGTAAAATCAATGCAGGATGGCAACAACAAAACCAGCTGAGAGCATCTACAGAAAAAGAGTAAACCATGCTCCTGCATAGTCTGTTTTGGTCATTTTGTTTGGGGTTTTAATTTTTAAGACATATTACCTAAAAGTGAACTATATATTATGTCTTCAGATTTGATTTCTCGGTATTTTTGTCTTCTTTAGGTCACCTATTTCATAGCCAAGTACTTTACCATAACTTTATCATGTTAGCATATATATTAAATTAGTAGTTAGTATAATTATACATGCACCACAAGGGAGAAAGACTTCTAATATCACATTTCTTGGGGATTTTCTGCAATGGCGAGTAACTTTGTCTGGTAGCTTGAACATGGAAGCAAAATGCCCACCGAACTGGAGTATTTATGAATTGCTGCATGATTTTGAATGCTTTTTGTGACTACCAGAATATTTGTGAAACTGTTACTTATACAAATTTTACATTCAATGTTACAGCAATGTTTCAAAGTCCTGGAGTTTCTCACTACACATACCACTTCTTCTCTAGTGTCAGACAAAAAAGTTCTATTTATGACCGTAATGAGAACAAAGTAGACATTTCCTTACCAATACGCTAAATGCTAGATTGATAGCAATCTCTATGTAATTCTCTAATGCCTGAAAGCCACTCAAGTACCTCAATATATCAAGTTTTAAATGTTTTATAACTCCTATAAACACTCTGAGAGCCTAATGAAGCTAATACTACTAAAAGTGCAACAAGTGAATGGTGTAAAAATCAGTTCTCTTTTATCTCCTACGATTTACGTTCCTTCCTGAATAAATTAATTTCACACTAAGAAAGTGGTTAATAAAACTTCAGAGTAGCCCTACATTACAAAGTTTTGCTCCTAATCAGGCAGAGATAACATGAAAACTGCAGTAACAGAACAGTTTGGGATTACTACTGTATTTCCAAAGGATGGTCTGCCTTATTTCTCATCTTTTGCTCTCCAAGTTTTATTTCTGAACTTCCGAACATTGATTAAAATAAACACAACACAGGTTTGCAGTCAAGAATTAACAATATTGTTTAAGCTATTAATAATAAAATACAAAAATAAACCAAGCAACTGTGAAAATAAACTAAGCTTGGTATGAAAACCGAGACTGGGAATTATGTGCTTCATTCTAAACATATCTGCAATGCTAATATTTGTATTAATGAATAATAAAATCAAAAGGATTGCTCATGTACTTTGCACAAAGCACATAATTAGATGTTTCACTGCAGTACAGCTGGATTATTTAGGATTTTTCTCCTATCTTATCTGCAAAACTATTTCTCCTACATCTGCAATCGCATTTTGCATCCTCTATGACCACAATAAATTCCTGTACATAGTACGCTGGCTCATCCTCCTCTCCATCCCAAGAACCAACAATAACATTTTTCTCGGTAATGAGGAAGAACGCAGAGATAAAAACTGATTTTCAAAACAAAGTCAACTTTCTATTCACAGACTGAAACAAGTACGGTGACAGCATCTACTAAAACTTCTGTGTACCTTTATTTCCAGGTCTCAAGTGCGCTGAATGTGACTGCATTTTCTCACAGCAATTGATTTTAAATTCTCTTTTTTCTTGGATAATCAAAACTTCAGCACAGGAGATGCAAGTCAGCAGTTTAAAAATAAAGCAAATGTGATGCAACAGCCTTACAGAGCTGTAGAAAACCAGGGACTCAAGCTGACACAAAAAAAGGAAATGTTCTGAAAACTAAGATCAACTGAGCCTCTTTTATTCCTGTAACTCTGCCGACTGCATTGATGACAGAAGGGAAGAATACCACAGAAGTGTACACAACTTCTACATTATCATGTTGCAGGGTACTAACCAAATGTAAAAATGTTCGTAAATAGATGCATAGCAAAAATAGCAACCAAAGATATCACACTAAATGTATGCAATAAATACCTACAACACAGTTTGAATAATTTCAGTAATATGAATACATCTCTGGAGTGTCTGTTTAAATATTAATAATGTTTTTTAAAGTAATTTCCGTTTTTCAAGAATGGACAGGTATTATAATTGTGCTAAGAATATTCAGCCTGCACTGAGGTTTAATATGCTTGCTACTGACTGAAAAACATATGAACACCACCACTTCTATTTTTCTGAGATTGAAATTGTGATTTGAAGCTTCAGTTTTACATTTTCTGATGTGGCTTAAGGCTGAAAACAATAATGTGGTTTGTGACCCCTATGCCAATACCAGAACATGAAATAGTAAATAGACTACAGTAAGATTCATAATGGTAACTTAAATGTATACTAACATAAGATAGTAATTGAAATTTGTTGGTTTTTTTCTCATCTTACCTACATAGCAATGTGTTGAATGAGACAGAGCTGTAACACCAAAGCATCTATACAGGGCTTACACTCAAATCACACCACGCTGGATTTGTGCAGTGAAAACAGTTTTGCTCTTGAGACACTGCTCAAATTTGGCCCAGGGAGCCCGAGTGTCCTGGGCGAACCACAACACAGACACAGCTTGGGTAAGCCAAACTCCCAGCAGCTTCAGTGTCTGGCTGGATACACAACTTGACTTCAAACTCTGAATATAACATCTTCACCCTAAGAATTTGATGTTGTTACAGTACCTCGATGTGTGCAGGAAGCCATGAAGCCCAGGAAATGAAGCACCAACTACCATACAGAAGAGAGCGGAAAACTGTGCATGTCCTGAAATACCAAACTCCCCACACAGGTTCATGCTGTTCTCCTGCCCCAGCATTTCCTTCTCAAAATACCAAAGAAATATTTCAAACAAAATAGAACAAAAAAGTCCTTATGCTTGGAGCTTCCATGTTTCCCACTGTGACATCTACTGAATTAGAGTGGTTCAGTCCAAACAGGTAATGCAAATCCCAATTTCCCGCTTTCTTCAAGTGGAGCCATGTGGGTAAGACTGAGCTCTAATCTTTCAAAATAAAGGTGAAAACCAAGCTGACTACAACTTACCATTAAAGACCGAAATGTGAAACTCTGAAATTCAGAGTGGGGGCAAACTGGGAGGAAGAAAGCGCATACAAGTCTATTTTTTGGAAAGATAGGAAGTCAAGTAAATTATTTGTCTTCTGTTGCTAACATAAAAAAAAGGATCTGATTTTGGAAAAAAATTGCCTGTCTACAACCATTGATTCAGGGAGTGTATTGGGTTTTCTGTGAGGGATTTTTGGTTGTGTCTTTGGTAACGGGGGCAGGGCTGTGGAGATGGCCCTTTAAGAAGCTACCTGAAAAGCTCCCCCTTTTCCTTTGTCAGACCCACCTCTGACCAGGGCCAAGCCAATCAGTGCCCCTGCGAATTCATGGATTTCAGGGGGATGCAGGGCATGCTCTTTCTCTCTCTGGCACCGGCCCTGATCAACACGGCCCCAGCTGCAGGTGGTGTGGCCCCAGCCCTGCCTGGCTGGGCTTGGCCGGCCCCGACCCCAACTTAAGCTTAAGCCCCGCTGCAGCTCCATCCCCAAAAAAAAGAGAGAGCGAGGCAGGAACCCCAGAACCATCAGAAGAGACCTGCAGCAGAGAAAGGAGTGGGGCGCGAGAACAACTTTGAAGAACACCATGGTCGACTGAAGGAAAGAAAGGAGAGGGAGGAGGAGGAGGACACAGAGCCCAGATTCCCCTTTTGCAACCCATGGCAAGAGCCAGGTCGACTGCCTGCAGCCCGCAGAGTTCACCAGTGGGGCAGGGCCACACGAGTAGTGGCTGCCCCTGAAGAAGCCGTGACTGCGGGCAGTGTGTGCTGGAGCAGTTCACGTGTGAGGGAACTGTGACTGTGGGCAGACCCAGATTGGACTTTTGAGGACTTTTTCCCCTATGGAAAGGGGACCATGTGGAAGCAGAGAGAGACATTGGGCTGAGTTTTTTCTACTCCTGAGGAGCACATGGCGCAAAAACCGACTGCAACCCCCACTCCCATCCCCCTGTGCCTCAAGGCAAAGGGGGAGGGGGAAGGTGAAGAAACCGGGAACAAAAGCTGAGCCTGGGAAGAAGAGAGGGGCAGGTGGAAGGTGTTTGGCTTCAAGATCTGGTTGTATCTCCCATTGTTCTACTCTGATGTTCTACTCTGATTAATTGGTAACAAATTAAAATTGATTGGTTTTTATTCCTTATGATGAGTCTGTCTTTTGCCTGTGACCTTTTTAAGTGGTGAGAAGCCCTCCCAGTTCTTATTTTGACTAGCCCTTTTCTAGGGCATCGTGGTGCTCAGTTACGCACTGGGCCTAAACCACGACAGGGAGTTCCAATGGAACTAAAAAAGTAGAATAGCAGTTTAAGAAACGCAAATAAATGAAGGTGAGCTCAGTACCTAACAAATCAAGATGTCAATTATCTAAACAAAGAACAGCTAGTGGAAAAACTTGACTTAACTCCATTTCTAAGCACCCTACTGCACCAATGGAGATTGAAGAAATTTAAATATTAATGGATTCTTTATGAGAAATTAGTAACAATATCAGAAAATCCCTGTGTTTCAAGGCAATCAGGTTAATTATTTCAACCTGGTTGACAAGGAGAAGGTAAATGTTGGTTTTAACATTTCTACTTAAAGTAAAAAAAGGGAACGATCTACATACTATATTCAAGCTTCTAAACCTACCTTCACATTTGGTCACCTATGTTTTTAACTTACTGAACACTGTAATATGTAAACCGGCAGATCACATTATTCCTTTTGCACATCTAACAAGATAAGTTGTGATGGAGTAAGTAGAGTTGTCCTAGCTTATTGCAAATGTCCATGTTTTAAAAATCCCTCCAGAAATACCAGAAATGCAATTATTTCAGAGCCTTGGTTTTAACTTGTATTTTAATGATTCTTAGTTTGGTTAGCATGACAAATAAGCTGAGTCTTCAGTTCTGAGGGTTCTGCGTATTCAGAAAGCATTTCTGACATGCCTTTTTGCTTATTCCTTATTCTCCGGCACTCAGCGGGTGCAGGAGAATGAACTTCTCCTAAATGAACTGGGAGAGAAGTGGGGATCTCAAGGATTTGGTGACCAAGAATAAGTATCAGCATTTTGTGGTTTTATGGAATAAGGTTGTTGATATGGCAAAAGAGCAGACTTAGTCAGATCTGGAATCTTCTGCTTCAGTGTCAGTCTGAGAATAAAAATCAGTGACACTTCCCATAGTACAACTTGTTTCAATATTTCTCAACTTTGTAAGGGTTTTCTAAACAACACGCTCAAGAACCTTCATAAGCCGTTTGTAACTCCCTGCTGGTTTCCAACATCACTAGAACAAGCCTACGAACCCAATCACAGACTTACTGGAAACTGTTTCACACCTTTTAAGCGCATCTTTAGCAACCTCCCAAACAAGGTCACAAGTAATTCTGGCAAACAGCACTACATCACATTCCCTCAGCTTCTAGATGCTGCCCTCAGTATAAAAATTGCCGCTCACCGTATCTACTCTTTGCTCTACTTTACAATCAGGATTTCAATTTTTCTTCACATTGTTACTACTTCTGCCAATCTTTTTTCCTTCCCAGCATACCAACAAAACTTCTGTATCAGAATTAAGTTAATTTCCTAATTCTGGGGTGCTTTTGGTGAGATTTCAGAAAAATTGCAAGTGAAAATAAGTCTCAAAATCATTAAGCCAGATGGTCTGATAGGGAAGCCATCTCTAAAGAATGCAGACTTGAGCAGAAGCTCTTTGCCAGAATAAGATATTCTACTGCTTTTTGCCAACTTAAGGTCTATGACACACTGCAGCTGTCACCATGAAGGGCAGACAGAGAAGGCAGTCTAATGACTACAAAAATGCATTAAACCATACCTTTATACTTTCATAAAGTATTCACCTGGCATCTGTCTTCTGTAACATGTCTCCGTATTATACAAGGTATTTCTCTCCCTCCTCACTCTTTAGAGAGATAGGAAGTTTAATGTACTGACTGGTACTTAACAATCAGATTTTGTCAGCTTTTGTGCTGAATGGCACCTTCCTTCTCCCATTGACTTTCACGGCACTATTCCCAGTGTAAATTATCGCCTCATTTCCAGTGAAGGTGACAGATCCGTGTACTCCCTCAGAGCACTGCGCTCGGGACATAACGCGTTGTCAGGCAGATCATCCTGATGCCACATAAATCCTCACCACTGTCACAAGTGGCACTTCCCCTTTCTGCCTGCCTTCCTTCTGCTGCTGGTACTTACAGACATACCACCCCTGGGCCTGGAGGGGGTTATTTGCCAGTTTCTGGGAAGGGGCAGAAGGAGCGTACTTCCACAGTTCCTAATCTGTCTCTCAAGGGAGGCTTTAGGAATGAGCTGCCCGAGCTGGGGTGGTTTCCGCACCAGTCCAAGCATCAGATGTGGGAGTAAACGTGTCAGGTAACCACTGGCCTACTCAGCAAAAGAGAACAAGCAGAAGGAAACAGTGACTACGTATTAACCTGTGTGACATCAGGTAATTTTATGACCATTACCCAGGTGCATTGCTGTACATTCAGATGAGCTGTTGAGTGGATGCTCCCTGTCACAAAAGAAGCTGGATAAGTACCAAAATCAATAGAGTTCCAATTGTAAATGAGAATGGATGGAGAGCACAGGGAGGAACAGAAGATGTTTACTAGTCAATCTCTACTACTGAATATGACGTGACTTACAGTGGGATTGCTGCTGATTTAACTTGACTTTTGTACAAAAGGACAAGTTTCTTCCTTCATATATCACTTTTCATTTGTGTTGAAATTTACATTCAATGTTCAGTTTTTCTCTTCACACTATTTATACTAGTATTTCTCATCACCCTATCAAAAGTAATACCGAATTAGAAAAATAGTTCAGAAGTACAAGCTTGACCCTCTGAGTAGTCTGATGGTGCATGTATATCTGCACACAGAATTACAGCATCATTAAGGTTGGAAGAGACCTCTAAAATCATCACGTCCAACCATCAGTTGGACTGATTAATTCACTCGTCATTTTGTTCATTCAAAAAAATTAACAAAATTCAATGTGTTACAAAATGACCCATCCTGTCCACTTGCCAAGTGCCCTCCACATACAGCTCTGCCCTTCTACAAGTAAAGCCCTATAAACAGCCGAGCTGGCTATTTTAACTGGCTGATGCTACAGCACATCAGACAAAACCATATCCAGAATACGGAAAAACAAATTACCAAGGTATCATCTCGTATAAATTATTTGGTTCTCAAATAAACCTTTTCTCTCAGACCAACGAGAGATTTTAACAGATTATTAAAACATGCAAGATCATACCATCTAACTCAAATTGCACTAAATCAAGCTCATCTGAGTCTAATTTCACTGTTAATGGGAGCTATACAAGGAAATAATTTGGTTCAGCATACCATGTTATTCAGCACAGAACTGATTAATTTGAGCCTGAGAAGCTCAACGGCATTAACAAAATGCCAAAACAACTGCTGGTGGAAAACCTTTGTTTTCATTACTCCATTATTTAAAAAGACATTCAGGTCAGCTGTTCAAGATCCAAATCAGGCAGACAATTAATGGAAGCCATCAGCTGAAGAACCCTTTCCTTCAGCAGAAGGAATAAGCACATGAGAGGAGTAGCCTGGAACAGCTACAAACAAAATTCACCTCCATGCTGTGGTGAGAAGAAAAGCCACGTTAAATCAGAAACAGCAGCAGTGCACCAGGTTTTGCAACACAGTGAATGCAAGGCATGGTAAGGCACTATTTTAAAACAAATGCTCTGAATCAGTTTGTTTATGTATAAACAATCCCAGAGCACACACCAATATTTTAGACCTCTTAACATCAATGAGGAGAATTCTAGAAAACACAGTTGCGTTTGTCATTCAACTGTGAGGAGCTGAAATAAAATGGCATTGTCCTTATAGAGAAATAGGTTTTAAAACTGGCTGAAACATCTGAATTGCAAGCTCCTCGCCTGGAAATATTCAAAGATCAATTCCAGAATAATTTTAGTGCTAAATCACCCTGTTCCTTCCTTGCTCTTCTTCAGCTTCAGATTTTATTTGTTCTGTTTCTTTCCTGACATAAATATTACTTAAAACGCAGTTTCAACTATTTTAAAGAACAGATTTTTGCAACTAATTACATCTTATACAAGAAATCATTTTAAAATAATGTTACGGCTCAAGAAAATTTACAGTTCCTGCAACCAACATAAAGAACATATTTTCCATTTTACTTTTAGTTGCGTATATAATAAATTTTATAGATTTTGCTGATGCAAACACTACTCAGTCTGAAGAAGTTCCTTATCAGTAACAGCAGCAGAGAGGAAAATATGTAAACAATGTTACATGAGAATAAATTATATTAGAAATGGGTAATGTGGACTGTAAAATCAACTAGAAGAGCCCTTTTAACTATAAAAAGGGAGGCAGAAAAATTATTACTGTCATAACTACTACATACACACACACATAATCTGAGCACAAATTAGTTACATGGATTGCTACTGTAAGAACTGCCATGCTTATTTCAGTTTCTGAGGAGAAAAAAAATTAAACTTAAAAAAAAAATAAATCTATGTCCATACCCATTTTAAAAGTAAATAAGTTGTCTGAAAAATTTTGAATAAAAGTTAAAAGTAAATACAGGCAATTCCAAGATAAGATCATACCATCAAATTACCTCTATAATACAAGTATACGTGTACATACAGTAACACATTTATACTATTTTCTACCAAAATGTCTATTACAGAACCACTCCACAGGTCACAGGTCAGGAGAGAGCCCGGAGGCCCCAGGCCCTGCCCACAGCCGGGGCAGGCAGAGCAGGCGCTTGGCTGTGCCTCAGTGACTTGGAAATAGCTCCAAGGACAGACATGCCAAGCCCCTCTTTTGACCGCTCTAAAGGTAAAAATACACCTACAGAACGATGTGTGTTCTGTCCTAAGGCCGCACATTTTCCACCTTGCCAAGATTTTCAGCTAATCTTGCTTGGTTTTATTACTCTGAATTTGTACAGTGCTCAATCACGTAAGGAAGAATATACAAAATGGATCTAAAAATGTGAAATATGTAAGATAACCTAAAGTATCAAAATATCCCAGGATTAAGTAAATACACTGTGTATAGCTTTGGCATCGAGAATATACAAAGAGCTTGCAGACTATTTAAATGACATTATGTAGCAAACCCAGTTATAAACAGGAAGCTTTCTGCAAGTAGTTTGAATGCTCTGTTCCCAGTCCTACCAGACTCAATGAGTTCTGGATACAGTTATTTTACCAATCCTCTACTGCGTGTGTTTTAATGCCTAATTTCAGCATAATAAATGGTGTGATATTTCTAAACTATAAAGGATCATTCTTTTGCTGTGGGAAATGAAAAGCTAAATTGGGCTTATCTTCATCTAAGAATTATTCAGTACATTAATATTAATACAGTTTGCCCATGGACCAAATTAGAAATCCCTGTGAGCACTCTCAGTGTTCCAAACTTAACACAGGTTTAAGGGGCTTTTTTTTTTGTTTGTTTTGGGTTTTGTTCACCCCACAAATTGATTGCTTTAGTCCAGTGAGGATACTTCTAGCAGTTGTAGTTAGTGCTTTGAAACACTCTTCCTTGACAATTTGCCATGCTGCGTTGCTCTGCAGTATCCCTAGTGGACTGAAGACCCCAGCCTTAAAACCCAACGGAGACACAGAAGCCTTCCAGTGAATTTGGTGAATAGCTGAAATTTGGGTTGCCCAGTCTGCTGGGGTGGCTGTTCCAGTAATGGCAAGGTGAAGCACCAAACACCACAGCACACCTCCAGTGTGCCCCAGTCACGCATCAAGAGTGATAGTCAGGACTTGGAAATGGGTATGGGGATGCAAAACATGAGTAACTCATTTTTATTACCTTCTAGCAAATACCTACAATATAAACATTATGAGCTCTTTATCTCCCGCACAGTTGATCCCTCACTGAGAACAAGAGAAATAAAAGCATGCTTTTGTTACCAAAAGCTGTTTAATAAGAAAAAAATCCTATACCCAACACCTCTTTGTTACAGAATCCCCTTGAAATCTGAATGATAGTCCAAAGGCACTCTCAACTTCAAACAATAAAGACACCAAGCAATACTTGCAAAGTCCTAGTCACTATTCAACAACTAGACCAAAAATTAAAATACAAACAAGCGACTTCCATTTGAGGAGAAACGGGAGGACACAAAGATATTGTCAGTCGATGAACTACAATAAACTATAACATAGGTACTAACATAAAATAGATATGCTGACTACAGCTTATGCTTCCTACTTTGAAAATATAACTCAGCCTATATAGAAACATGCTAAATTTGAACAGATCATGCTAGGGAAGTTACTGAAAATTAATCCACAGTATCTTGTTTTTTTCCTTAAAACAACTTTCAGAAATCTGTCTCTCAAAGCTCTTTCATAAGTGAGATTGTATTTGTATTGAAGGATGAAGGACAAAGAACAGACTAAACAGGCTTCTCAAATTAAAATTTTAAAGCTAACAAAGCAGCTGACTGCCTCCATTTTTGCCATGGAGAGGTGTCATTGGAGAAGCAATCTTTGGGGTTTTTTCCTCTCAGAAATAACACCTTTATCTCTTGCAGTATCACATTTTTAGATGAAGCTGTCAATAGCTGCTAGTCTATGAACATTATGAAATACATTTTTCTCCCAGCCCTGTAACTTGGACAAAGATTTTTTGCTGTGTTCTTGGTCCGACGGGTGTCAGTATGGAAGAGCTTTCATCCTGTTAGGGCAGTGTGCTATGGGACCTGGGCAGGGTAGAGAATCTGACCTATCGATTTTTTTTTTCAGTACACAGAAATAAAAAAATACATTTCATAAGATGACAGTACAAAATGTAAGGTTCACAAACAGAAAACTGCCCACAGCCGATAGAGAGGAATATAAGGGATTTAATCTACATTGGAAATAGGCACTGACAAAACTGATCAAATCAATATTAATAACTGAACTGCACATCATAAGTCTTACATTATTTATCTACCAACAACAACACAAATGCTAAAATCTAAACATCTTCCAAAAAGTCTGCTGTAGCCAACTAATTGCAGACTTCTACTGTTAGAAGACATTTTGGCAGATAGAACTGGACAGCTTGTTATAACTTGATAAGAAACAAATCTCTAAGGCTTCATCTTCTAATAGGTATTCCATTGCACAGTGAGACAAAGTGAAAAATTTGGCATATAAACAGTCTGAACGAGGCATTAATGCCATCTCCATACAAAAATAAAACACTACATAAGTAAACAGTTGACCTGAGAGGGCCACCAAGGTGTCACGTCTAGGGAATACGAATCCACTGCAAAACCAGCATCCAAAACAGGAAGCCTAATGCTAGATTATAGACATAAAATTTACTTTAAGAAAAGGTCTATACAAGTGTATGAAATGACTAAACACAGGCATTTGAAAAATTAATACCTAGTAAAATTAATTTTATCAAAGGAGAAAGAGTAGGTCTATCCACAGCAGAATCAGTGTCAAGATACCATACATCAAAATTATGGCTACTTTGCAATGTTGAAACACATCTGAAGTGAAAAACAAAGCCATTGTCTCTGTTACTCTTTGCAAATACCAATAGCTTCAAATTGTACATGTGTAACTGTACTTCTTGGAAACGTTTTTTTTATTGAACATGAAATAATTTTAGAAGGCAGGATAGGTGCATCAGAACAGAAATAAAGGTTCTTTGCAAGAGTACTGCTTTCTGTAAAAAGGCAGAAAATGGAACTAGGTTAGATCTTGAATTTTCAAAATGAGATGGGGAGACTGGGAGATGAGACACCCGAACATTTAAAGACCTCGTGTTCATGCAACAACACAAGAGCTGTTTCTAGTGTCATCAAAGCATGGTAAGCTGTGGAATTTCTGAACTACACTGATTAGTAAATATGAAGAGGACTGAGTTGAAAATTGGCTAAATTTTATATCTCGGTGTTTTTACTATATGTTTTGATTGTGGAAATGAACTACAGGCAATAATTTGTCAGTAAGTGGAGTAATATGATGACAACCAGTTCCCCAGTTGCTGGCCAGAACATGAAGAACACTGAAGCCTGAATGGCAACACAGAGCAACAAGCGTCCATCCAGATACAAACCAAGGACCACGACCCATTTCAGTAGATTTTGGCCCTCACAGGGAGGAACACCATTGTTTCACCTTTGGAAACAATATTTCACTCTGCATTGGAAAGCGGAGAGAAGGCTTTAAAGATGGTGGAAGCAAACCACAGCAGTCCCTTTGTTCAGCTGTTACAAGGTTCTCAACTCCTAGGCCATGTCAAATTGAGGGACTGCATTTATGTTATTTGTATTGAAATGGTGAATGACAACACACATGAATTCAACGAGCTATAAAACCAGTAGGTATCAAGAAAAGTAAGTATTCCTCCTTTCATTCATGTTGTGTTAAACCATTTTTAAATCTGTGTACATCCACAAACACATCCTTAAATATCAACACTAAATCATTTACTACTAGCATTAAGTAATATATTATCATCAGGGCACGTATCATTCTCTGGCATGTAAAATTAAGGCTTTACTTCCACACATCTAAATTCCAGCACAAATTATTTCAAACCAGTAAAAAATCCAAATAGTTAGAATGTTAAATGTGGTGTGTTAATTTATGTTACAAATTGCAATAAACTAACGAACCCAGTTTGACCTCAGAAATGTATATCATGAACTAGATTAAAAAATGTCCTATTTCTGAGTATATATCCACCAGGCTGTATCATTGGCTAATAGAAAGATTACTTGCTTTTAAATGGTCTTTTATGTTTTTTATTTTGCAGTTATTCTATGCCTGGTTGGTCCCTGAGAGGCTGATTTGACTTATGCTGGCTGTTGGTGGGCCCATGGGAGTCATTATGGCAGCTGCAGACAAATGAAGTGTATGAAATAGCCTTGAAAGCCTTCCCTTTCCTGCTCCAGGAAAAAGTACATAGATGGTGAAGGTGAGACACAGCCTACACCTACTTTTCTTGTAGTTAGTCAAGTTGATTTTAGGTCAGCTTTACACTGTGGTTACAGTCTTCATTCAGCAAAGCATATCAAACCAATACCTAATTCCTCCTTGCTTTAACAGATACTGTGTATGCACTTGAGTACGTACAAAGTACATACTTGTACTATGAGGTAACAACATATCCATTTGTATTCGTTTGGTTAATCAGCTTTTCTCTCCTTCATCCCCATTTATTCTTCAACGAGTTCAAACAACTGGGTTGGATTTAAAATTCAGTTGGTATAGCTGGGGCTGGGAGTTAAAAGCTAGCTCTGGTTTTCTTTCTTGGGAAATGCTTTCATTCAAGCATTGTTAAGTTTGAGAGTCCTCACTAGTGAGAGTCGGGGCTACATCCATGAATGTGAAGAAGCCCCACATAATACATAAAGACTGGAAATAAGGAAGTCTGGATTTCCTCTAGATTTACATCTTGTAGTTCCTTGGCTTTGGTGTCTAAGATAATACAAAACCTTTCCTGTCCTCAAAAACTTATATGAAGACAACACCCTGTGGTGGGATTTCCTGGTGTTCTAATAAGGTCTGGTTAGTTTTCAGTGCAGCCTCTCTCTCAAGGCACTGGTAAGACCCTTGTCTTGCAACTGGTCTGCCACAACCCAACTGCAAGTGCAATTCATAAGAACTCAACAATTCTTCCAACCTCTACCACTGACCAAATGAAACAAAGGCCTAAAAAAATAACAGAAGAAAGGTGACCACAGATTAAAAAAAATTATTAATTTACACAACAAACCACATTACAAGAGACAAGAAAGGAATAAACATGGCCAGACTGAACGAAAAAAAAGGCAGGTTTCACAATTGACAATGACAATTCACAGAATGGACATCATAGCTATTACAGCTACTGCCAACCAGAACCCCATATTAACAGCAAATGCAGCCAGTCCATAGTTATCTTCCAGGGCAGCTCAATGTGGCCCATCATCCAAGTACAAAACAATGAAGCTATGAAACTACCCAAGCACAATTTCCAGACTTCAGTCCTCTTGGGTATCTTTTCTTTCTGTTACAATGCCACCCATCTGCTGTAAGTACATACAACCACCTTGGCACTGGCAGCTTTGGTAACCTCCTACACAGAGCACAAATAGGGTATTTTTAACAGTTCCTGAAATACTTCCTCTCCAGTCAACCTGATCATTTTCAAAAGAGATGTTTAAAATAAAAAGCAAACAGAAAGAAAGAAAGAATTACCCTCTTCCCCCCAAAACTCAGATATCCATAATGTTGTGTGCAAAGTCTGTTAAGTACAGAAGTCAGAAATTCATACCAAAGTAATTGCCCACAGTAGACTGAAACATCATCTATTTTCCTAATACAAGAAAAATGCAGAATGCCGGAACTTGAACAAAAGAACAAAGATAATGAGGCAACTTCTGGAAAAGTATGACATGCCTTTAAAACCATGAAAATATCAGCCTCTAGGATTTATCAGTAAGTGGCTGTCACTTTCAGAGGCTTTCATCAGGCTTTTAATACAACCATGGAAACTTCACATGGGACTCAACAGTTCTGCTGAAGGACTCGAGGAGCAACATCCTGAGAAAAGAGATGGGAAGTCTTTCACTATTAGATGAGCAATTTAAATTCAGCCTGAGCAAGCTGTAACCTGAAAATGAAGCCTAAGAAAGCTGTAACTGGTCAGTGTTCACAATATCATTCTAGTTTCAATTTTTAACATTTTAACTGGTGCATATGTGCAGAAAATGTATTTTTAAATGTCTTACTACAACTAATAATGTCAAGAGAAAAGGTGCAAGGAAAGGCATATGGTAGCTGCAACATTCTGAATTCCCCTTATTCATCTATACTAAGTTAAAATTAAAATTAGTATTAAAATAATGTGGGTTGATTTATATTTTTTTCTCCAGTGCCTTCTAAGACACACCAATCTGCAAACCTGCTAAATTTTCACAAAAATAGTTTTATTTAAAATACGTCATTTATTTAACATTTTATGCCTAGAATGTTGTTTATATCAAGGTAACACATATATTGATATACTGCTGATGTCAAGTTCTTTTCCATAAACAGTATTTTTATTAGCTGCTTGGATGCACAGGTGAATAGTAACTGATGTGAAAGCCTCCTAGGGAACATTTCCAGCCTGTACATGGCCCTGGGAAGCACTGTGTTCCTGGCGGAGAACACTTCCAGCCCCTTATTCCACAATAACTCACCTAATTGCTTCAAGCTGCTTTTCTCTTTGCATTATTTCCTACCTTCTCACACATTTAGAAAGAAACCACTGCCCTCTTTGCTGCCAGGCTAATCAGTATCACAACTTCACACACACCAATAATATGAGACTGGGGGGGGGGATAGGGGGGGCATTAAGCCTGTTTACTCACAAATTACGTATTTTTATTGAGTTTCTCTTTCTTTCCGAAGGAGAAGAATTTCTGAGGCTTACATGAATCAATAAAAGGCACTGGGTTTATAATAATATAAACACAGATAGTGTTTAATTTATTAAAGCATACCAGTGTTCTTACACGAACACAGATTCCTCTCTTCTCCAATATATTAGACAAACTGTGAGACAAACAGAACAAACAGAAATTCACAGTGAATTCAGAGTTTCCTTTGCTATTCAGGGGAAACATTCTGAGTAAAAGACTTGAGAAGCCACACGTTCAAAGGGACTGAAGTTTAGCACCAGTTCACATCACATTACCAATACCTTAGTTTTCAATTTGTTACATTTTAAATGCAGAATTTTTTATCAATGAATGAATGGATGAAATGAATGAATTAATAAAACTGAAGTGAAACCTTTTTTTTTAAATTCAGTAGCGAATTTCTGTTCTGAGTAGTGTATCCTTTCTCTTGTCCTCATTCTCAGAATTTTCTTCAACTTCAGGAGTCAGGAGGAAAAGGAATCTTTTTAATGCAGCTCCGCCTGAATGAAAGCATTTCCCATTCGGGGACCACACACTCCTCCTTTGGGCTCTCCCTCTACACTCACAAAGGGGTTATAAAAGGGGCAAGATTTTTTCTTTCAAATACTAAAATTCAGCAGACATCATTTTCAACTGAGCCATTAGGAAATACAAAAGCATAAAAGCATAAAATACAAAAAATGCACCTTTGCAATCCCATTCATACTAGAGCCAGCCAGGTAATTACAGCAATGCAGTGAATTTCACAAACCTTCCACAGTTCTTCACCTCACATGTTCTTCCAAGATAGTCAGAAAAAAGTCTTACAATGCACTTTACACACCATCAAGTTCAAAAACAAAATTTGAAATCAAGTGTGGACAAATCACTAACATAAATTCCATCTTACTGAAAGCAATTATTTATGTGCATTTGTCCCAGATACAGGAATACTGGACTGAGACAGGGCTCTGTGGGTACACAACACACAGTTAAGTCAGCACAGAAACCAACAGAATGTAAAGATCGCAACATTCATTTAACATTGATTTACCAAGAGATTCCACTTTTGAAATGGTTATATGTTCACAGAATCAGTTAAAGTTTATGGACTGGTATAATGTCATATCCATAGCTGTCTGGGACTTTACCATCTCTATCAAGACAAAACTGAAAATGAGCAATAGGCCATAGACATAAAGAACCATAGAATCACAGAGTGGTTCAGGTTGCAAGGAACCTTAAAACTCCCCCAGTCCAACCCCTGCCATGGGCAGGGACACCTCCCACCAGACCAGGTTGCCCAAAGCCCCATCCAACCTGGCCTTGAACATTTCCAGGGAGGGCGCATCCACAGCTTCACTGGGCAACCTGTGCCAGTGTCTCACCAAAGAGCTTATCCCTTCTCAGAATTATTTGCACAGGTTCACTGTGACAAGCAGCAAGCATTTGTGACACAGGACACAGTACCACTTTCAGAGTGATTAGGTTTTGGCTGCATTACTCAAATTGACAGATAGCTTCGCTTTGTTGAAACACCTTTGAAAGATCATGTAGGAAAGTTATGTGACTTCTGACCATAAAAATCAAAATAAAAAAAATAAAAAATTAATTAACCAAAGTAAGTGAACTATTCTTTTTTAAGACGAACTTCTAATTTGGAAGGAATTTTTATAAAAATGAAAAAAAGAATATTCACAAATATAAAGGCAGTTTAACCTAATTTTCCTTTTACAATAACATTTTCGACTTTTGGTCTGTCTCATCTGTTATGGGGAATTCCATTACAAGAGAATAAAGGATGTGCTGCTCTTACAAAACAGAGGCCCTTGTAATGACAGTTTCCGAACCATGGCCTTTTGTACTTCAATAGATTGACTATAAAAGCTCACTGTCAACCGACAGCAACATCAACGTCAGGGCACCAAAGACTGATCATCTCAATATGAACAATTCTTCTTGCACTATTAACTGCATATGGCCTCTTCTAGGTTTTGCAGTAACATCATTTTAAAAGCAGTAAAACAGCATTTTTTTCTTTTTTAAGTGGAAATATGCAACTTTTAGAGGTGACATTAAAGGTACTCCCAGAGTCTACAGAACTGGAACTTACAACTGACAGTTTCATCCTTTATTTATTTATTACAAATGATACTTTAAGAAATGGGGCAAGTATTCAGTGAATACTTTTCTACTGACTACCAATTTGAGCTAACCAGAACAGCAGTCTGGACAACTGAAATCAGCTCTGCTCACAGAACAAAGTTATTATTTATCAGTTTTTAGCACAAACTAGGAAGAATGATTTAAATCACAGCCAGTTCACTGAGCCCTTGATGTAAATGGTTTCTTTAGAATCATAGAAAAGAGAATAGAACAGAATCATAGAAAAGAATCATAGAATATCTGGGGTTGGAAGAGACCCAGCACAAGGATCATCGACTCATACGACTAAAAGTGTCAAACAGACACTCCCTGAACTCTGACAGGCTTGGTGCCGTGGTAAATTGGCAATGTAACGACAGGAATAAAATAGGAACAAACATTTTTCAAGGTAAAGCAGAAAGCCTTAAGTTCCACCGTATCTGCTGTTTAACATATGTAGGGTTGGAAGCACAGGAGAATCGGTTCACTACTGCTCCACTGCTTTCTTCAAGATGTTGTTTAACGCAGCACAATGAATGCCAAAACGCTTGACATCTGTCCTCACACCCGCACTAGGGCACTTCATAAAAGTATCTTGCAATTAGGGACAGCCATGGCCAGTTACAAGGGCTGTACCAATTTTATTTGATACGATTTATTTTTACTGTCAGACCACTAAAGAGGCCTCTCCATAAACCCACCCAGCCAAGGCGCTAGTAGGTGCTTGTCAGCAGCAGAAATAGCTGCACAGGATTTCCTCTTGATAGCTTCTTACATCTTGCATTTTCTGAAAAAAATGGACTGTATAACTGCATGGTACAATTACAGCTTGCAGCTACAATATCCCCTTCTGCTATTCAGTTAATCCAAAGACAGTCCATCTCTTACAGTTACCATCAAAATGAATATATTTCCATTCTCCTTATTCTGCCAACAGACAATGCAGACCTTCAACTGTTCCACAAGCAGCCTATAAAATTGAGACAGCTCTTTATTTTTTTGCACTTCTGTTATGAATCAAGCTTGCTCTTGTGGAACTATCAAGAAGAGGGTCAATTGCATGTTTCTGATCCCAGACAAGAATGGAGACACCAGGAGCAGAGCTGAATGATTCATGAGGCAAAAACATCAATCTATTCCCAAAATAAAGGAAAGAGTCAAATACTGAGGACCTCTGAACACTAATCAGCTACAGAATCCTCACAGGTATTATTTTACACTTTTAAAAACAAAACAAAACAAAACAAAACAAACAAACAAACCCCATCCAATTATTAACTGAGAAAATACAAAAGGTATTTATTGATTCTTCAGTGATAGATTCTCTGGCAACTCAAACAGAAATGCAAGCATGGCTGAAAAATTCCCTTATACACATCACCTCCTCTGGCTTGCAGGTTTACCAGTTTGTTCAGTAAGTAAACTAAATGTATCGTCAATCTTGATGAAGTTGAAACAGTTGTGCAAACCGAAATAAACAGCAAAAAGCCAAGGTGTACAAACATTTACTCAACAAGCTACGACCAGCACCTTGCAAAAATACAGGCAAGTACACATGATTTTGCATTGTAAATACTCACCAGAAACTATACCATTTTGCATGCATGGGAACATGTGCAGGCTTGGGACCTAAACTGATCCAACCGCATTTGGACTCTGAAAGAACACTGTCATAATCCTGCAATAACTTCAGAGTTAGAATCTCAGCATACAAAACATAATTTCCTTTTCATTCCCACAATATGTATTTACAATGTCAGAACAGATACTAGTTTGCCAGAAAATGATGGTACTACCACTTTCTTTTTCATTTCTGCACTAGTGGGTAGCAACTGACATTACCTGTGCATACATACATGTGTGTACACACACACATATATATGTGGAGAGGGTTATATGTATTCATATGTATCCAGACATGTCAACACCCCTAAATAAATTTCTAAATGCAAACAGACAGAGCTACCCCTACCTGAGGAAACTGTTGCCATAGATTTCACAAAAACCTTCTTGTTGATCATTCTTTAGAAAACTCCTCAGTACCGGGACAGGATTTAACATGGACTATTAATTATTCTGCAAGCAATGGCTTTCTTTAAAGTAAATAACCAACCAACCAAAAAAAGCCAAAACAATGCATATAAAAATCCCTACAGAAAATGCAGTGGGGGGGCAGGGGGGGTGGGTGGGGGAGAGTCACTCTGCATTAAATATATAACCTAAAATTGATGTTACACAAACAATAACTAGATTAAACATAAGAACATGTGCAGGTACATACCTTGATTGAAGTGTTCATTTAATACAATTCAAGTATCTGAAATATTCTGCTTACTTGATTAGAGTAGATTGTTTGCATTTTGATTTATTGCATGCAGATCAGTATTCATTAAGTCACTTAATATAATGGCACCCTTACAGCTGCTACCTTATTAAATGTAATCATTTTTTCCCCCATTCCAGTTTGTGTCACAGCCTACTGTTACATTAAAAGCAGTCTGGAGTCGTTTATGAATCACAGCCACTTTTTCCAAGTATATGTATCTTTTCCAAGTATACGTATCTCCAGAAACAATTCATGATAGTTAGGTCTTATTTAATACACAGGAATTATTTCTTTTTTTTCCCCTCAAATTAGAATTGTTTGTACTCTCATGTTCTACCAGGGACACCCTGGGGTAGCTATGCAGCCGATTGATTCATATTTAAAATCTTTGGCCAAAAGTTTCAAAATTACATTCCTAGCAGCATTTTAAGTCCATGTTTTGGCTCCTAAGCAAGAGTCTCAGTTTTCAGTGCTTCTCTGAACCTTCAAAACGTACTGAAATCAATGTGATTCTCTGTAACTAAAACTTTTAAAATTAGAATTATCAGCACAGCATTTCATCTTTCAGCACCTGGATGTCAAACCACTGGCCAAAGACCTGGTTTAATGGTTCTGGCTGCTACATTTTATGTTTATCCTTTGCCTATTATCAAAAAGGACAGGATAATCCTGTGATAATGACATGCTATTAACTTAACCACGGGCCAAAAGAGATTATAATGCTAGAAAAGCTATAATATATGCTTATCAGTTTTGCTATATTCGTTTAGGCTTTATCATCTCTGAAAGGCTAGTAAGAAAGCATCATGTTAGACAGACAAAACACACAAGATACAACATATATGGATTTCAGTAAATTGCTGTGAATGCCTTGTTGTGTGGCACGTATCATTAGCAATACTGACTCCACTTCATCCAAACACAGTAAACTGCACTGTCTGAAAAAACCCTACAGGAAACATCTACTGTCTTTAGATACACTACAAGTAATTAGTAGCTGTTAATTCAATGATACTGATTATCAGTATTTCTAATATCAGTTGACAGGTAAACAGTGCTCATTTTCTGATGCAGAGAGCCAAGCTATAATTAGCATTAAAGTAATCTTAAAAAAATTAGTTTTATTTTCCTAATCATGCAAATTCATTGTAGCTGAAGAAAAACACTTCTTGGTATATTCCATATCAATAAACCAATAATGCAAAAATACTCAATGACATTTCTTAAATCCCACTGACAAAAGCATTATCTGAAGAAATCCAGTATGATTTTCTCATACAGAGTACTTTTTGTTGCTGCTGGATAATGCCAATTAATATACTGATACTTCTAAGAATACAAAACCCCAAGTTCTGCATTCCCTGGTATAATGCAACACTATTTCAAATTTTTTCCATCAACTCACATTTTTTAGCATCCATTTGTAGCAATATTACGGTCATTCAGAAAAGTAGTACTTCCGTTATTAGACTTCACTGTGGTTTTTGTGAAGAGGTCATGCAGCCTATCATAACCCTTTTGCTACTGAAAATAAAGAAGTTTTCATAAAACTCTTATTAGCAACCATTTATGCCCAACTTTATATGCTGTTACTCCTATTTCTTCTCCTTCTGTAGTTTCTTATCCAAAATCATTACAATTAATGGGAAAACTTTCACAGCCTCCAAGGGATTTCATCCGTTAATCTTTCCATTCTGTCAAGAAATGCTGATGTTTAAAGGAATCGTGTTCCTTGTTCTGTTTAGCTTCATTAAAATTACTATGGCAGAAGTACTTCAAAGGCACAGGTTTTTAAAGCTCTGAAGAAGCTTGGAAAGGTTTCCCAGTAATATATTAAAAATATATAGTTTTAGTATAATAATGCTCCAGCAAGGTAGTGATCAGGTAGAGAAAATAATATAGGAATGTGGTCAGAGAGGCATAGCTATAGAAAAAATATCAGCCTACACATCTCAGGTGTGCGAGGCAGAAGCTACAGCTCCCAGTCTGCAGTTTAAAGAGCATCTGAGTAGAGAATGCAGTATTAAGCTAAGAATTAATTTCAATTAAAAATGTTACGACTGACACAATAAGTGTTAAGCCTTGGCCCACTGAAAGAAGATAAACCATAGATAAGGTCACTTGTAGATAAGTCAGCTTTTAGCCAACCTCACTTTTTAGTCTTGACTCAGACTGGGGGGGGGGGGGGGGGGAAATTAAAAACAATAATAAAAAAAAATCAAAGCCTTATATAAAGGCCAGAGAGCAAACTGATTTCTTCTGTAGTCTCTTGAATTTAGAATGTTTGCTGTAAGACCATGGCATAACTTTACATTATTTTATAATCAAATCCATTTTATTAGAACAACTATGCAGTGACCAAAAGCAAGGTGCACCTCAGCTAAATAATGGCAAGTAATATTTTTACTTCACCTTAAACACCTCCCATACTACTAAAGTACTGCAAGCAATTTAGTAACCAAATATTCAGAAATACAGTCCATTTTGCTCTTCTTAAATGAGTACTTAATGTAAATTTAAAATGTTTAGAAAAGGGAAGAAGAATTCCTACCCAACACCTATCTAAGAAGGAGGTCAAACTGACCTACACCTACGGAGCACTGCAGCCCCTGTGCAGCAGAGACTGGGCCCAGAGGGATGGGGCAGCGGGACACCATTCACTGAGAATGACATGGCCATGAAAAAGGAATGATATGACCATGAGCACTGTCTTACAGTGTTCACCCACTGAAGTACCGCTAGTTGTCATTAATAACTCTTACAGTAACTCCTTGGCCATCTTACTTCCATTTTGCTTAAAATCAACTCCCTCCAAGTTGTTGTTTGGTTTTTTTTTTAAGTTATTTTGATGAACAGTCATTAGCAAATTTATGTCTGAATAACATCCTCAGTTCTGCAAATCTCAGACTTTCACTCTGTGCACTTTCTGCAAGCTGCACAAAATGTTCATTTCACCTGGATTTTCTTCCAGCAATGATGGCAGAAGATGATACCATTGAGTCTCAGAAGGATTTAGGGACACAGCACAATCCTCTTCCCCTAAGAAATAAGAGTCCTGGCATTTTGGGATGGATGCTACTGAAGTATCATCACCTCCTGTTAAATCCTGCAGAGATTCTAGCAGTGGAGTAGCAGTTCACTGTCTCCCTTTATCCATCCAACTTTTCCTTATTAGGGATAGCAAATCAACCAGCAAGAGGTTTTTGGGGCATCAAGGATGGAAAGCCCTGTACTTTTCACATATTTCAGTTCCCCTGATAGAGAACCAATACAAGAGCCAGAAGCTCATCAGCTCCAGCATGGCATCGCCACCAAAGGGCCCTGGAACAGGCTTGAGTAACTTTCCTCAACTGCTGAAAAAGAATTAAATAAGGAAATACCTTGTCATCTGCTGAAGCTGGAGAACAAAAAAAATAAATCACTAGAAAGACACTGCAAAGGGGAATACTATAGCCTATTAAAATATAGGCAATGGTGGAATTAAGCATTCTACATTTACATACTTATCAGTTAACACCGTATGTATATAAATGTAGAACTTGAGAAAAAAAAAACAACCACCAACCAACAAACCAACCACATTCTCTATAGTCTATTTTGCTCAGAAATTTATACATATCCATGACAAAACTTCACAAACTTGTAATTACAGTCCTTGAATTTGTAATTGATATACAGATCTCACCCGAACATATGTGTACGAATGGAACTGACACAAGGGTATAAAGAACTAAAATCTCATGTTAAAAAGTTGCATTTTGGCTTGTCTAAATGTTGCTAATATAGCAATTTTCAAATACACCATGTCCTTGAGATTGCATATAGAGAGCATTGACATACATGTCACACTTTTTATTACTGCAAAGCATTAAAGAAAAATAAATTACAGGATATTGCATTTTTCTCTTTTTATCCTATTTTCACCCTCAATGCATAAACTGCATTTTTCATTTTATTTACAAAAGAAGATTCATGCCTTATCCTTTAATGGCAGAATCTGTTTCCTTAACAAAATAATAAAACAAGCTTTCCTAGATCCCAGGGAATATCAATAACAACCTGGATCTCTCTCATATATACCATACAAATTACTTCAAAGTGGCTACTTCAAACACACGTACACACGCATGCACACGCAGACACTGGCATTCTTTCTCTCTCCTTTTCCTACTTGATATTTCACAAAGATAACGCCAAGCATAAAGGCTCTTCCATCCCAAGAGAGCTGTCATCTGCAAACAGCAGGCGCACATATGGAGGAAACAAGAAACTTATTTTATAATCCAGAATAGGCACCAATTCTTCACTGATTCATTCTTCTTAACTCTAATTCAACAAATAAGCCTTTTAAATCTGCCAGGTGACCTCACGGTCTGCCACAAGGCCTCCCCTGGGCAGCACTGGAAACAATCCACACAGCAATTCCAGTGCCTGAAGGAATTAACAAAAAAACTTGTGTGCAACTGTTTTCGTATTTTTTCATATTATTCTACTGCCCATGTGAAATTATCCCTTTGATACTCAGTAAATTCTTTAAAAAAAATAAAGATAACAAAGCCAAGCTTTATTAGCCTAGGATATGGAACACAGTGCTTAACAGAACAAAATGGCATTGTCATCACGAAATACATTATTTCCAACCTCAATCTAGTAAGAAATGAATAATAATATCTTTTCTGCATGTTTTTTGGGGGGTAGTTGCTGGGTCAGTATGTAAGCTTTGATTTTTAGCACATTCTTCAGAAGACATTGCAACTCTGCTGTCTTTTGCTTAAGCTCTGAATTCCCACAGTTACGGACTGAAGAAAAGTCATCTTCCCCTAGTGATCAGAAGTAGACTTAATTTCCATATTCAGTATTTAGCCGCTCCTTTTAGCCGTCTCTTTCCCAGAGAACACTCCCACATATTATACTTGATCATCATCCAGAATTTTTCTTTGATACTATTTGGAAATTAACAAAGCTATTGGAGCACTGGATGAAGCATGACAGAGTGAGGGGACTACAGCCATAGCTGTGTCAAAGTCAAAAAGCAATCAAGGCCTATATTCTTCCTTTGAGTACAAAAAGACAGCAGTGCCATAAATGTAATGAAAGTAGATTATTTTTGTTCCAGTAAAGTCTATATTTGAAGTTTTTCTACCACCTTCTCATGCATTTATCTAGACTAGAAGGTTTCTTTTTCTTCATGCTGCGCAAGTCAGAACAGTTTCAGAGAAAGATACCAAATGACGCTCTGGAGATGAGATTTTATCCCAACCCTTTCAACTATAAATTTGAGCAACCTCCCATTCTCTCAGATATCCACCAGGTACTGAGCATGAATACCTGCTGCTGTTACTGGCATAGTCTCAGCAGCCGCTGGAGTTCAGAACTTCTCCATTTCCTAACACCCTGCACCCACTAAGATAAGGCAGCTATTTCTGCCAGTAGCCCTCCTTTCAGCTTCCAGTATTTTTAAAACACACCATCTTCTCCATGTCAGTCTTTAAAGACCTGAAAAGTACTTTTCTTCATGCAAAAAAAATATAAATCTTTAAAATATCTGGCATTAAACAACTACGAAAATGACATCTATGAGTATTTTATAAAAGTACTGGGAAAAATATTAGATGTGGTGTCAAAAAATATCTCTGAGCTCATTCTCCTTTTAAAAACGTATCAAGGCAAATAATAACAATATACCTAAGCTCATGTTAGTATGAGGCTGAGGACAGTTTTTACTTCAGTGCTCTGTTCTTGTTGACCAGTTAATAGGGACTAGAGAGCAAAACAAGGATTGTGTTCCACTTCAGCACTCTACATGGCTCTTTACTACTTTACACTAAAATGACAAATCAAAATGAACATCCAGTGTCCTCAACCAAACAGTTACTGTGAGCAATCAACAAAACGTGGATTACTCTTATCCAGCCTGTCCAAAACTCACCCAATTGATCAGCCCAAGCATTGCTGGCAAAGGAAGAGAGCCTCAGAGAGAGCTAAGGTCTGAGGTCGTGAGGCAGGGTCAGCAGAAGGGACATTGAAAAAAGGAAACTCCTCACATGTCAGGGCTGGGAAAAAAACAACAAAGGACTGAGAAATCTTGACGCTTTCCACCCCTGAGAGCAGACAGGCTCATCAAAAAGGGTGTGCATTTCCCACTAGCATCTCCATACAGTCTTATAATCTCTAAATCAAGGCAAGTCTTTCCTCTTTTTTGGGTTTGTTTTGGTTGGTTTTTTGGAGGGTTTTTTGGGGGTTTGTTTTTTTTTCTTTTGTGCTTGTCAAAAGTTTTCTTATACCATGAGCATGACCAGAGCTCTGAGAGAGCCCCCTTAACTCCTACAACCAGGATCAATTTATTATGACAACAGAGACAAATTTCTAAGAAAGGAGTGCAATTTTTTCCCCAAATGTGTCAGGCCTGGCAATCTACACATCGCTATGCTGGGGACACGGCTATTTTTTGCAGCCTTCCACAGCTCCAGGCCTCAATTTTCTCTTCTCTCATTTCTCTGGCAAGACACAAAATGGACATAGGAGTACAGCACTGGGTTCACCCCTTTTGTTTGAGGAAAGCATCTATTAGTGAATTTCCAGGTCTGCTTCATAGTGATCCTTCAGCTGTGATCTTTCTGCATACTGAGTGCAAAGCAAGAATATTCCTTGAAAAAATTCACCAAACTTTACACTTTAACTGATGTTTGACCCACAGGCAATTCAACTCTTGAATGAATCAATTCTGTTAAGCCAACATCGCTCAAAGCGAAATCCTTTTGAAATCTGCAAGAGTAAAGATGACAGGAGAAGGAGTAAACATATTTGCAAATGATCTTTTAACAAATAACAGAAAAATAAAAAATAGTAGAAAAAATGTAAAAGTTAGCCTTCCTTTTCATATGATTCTCTTTCAAATTCTCTAAAGAAAATTTTGGATAGACTGTGACCAGTAACTTGCATCCTGATGTCCCAGAAGACAGAAGAAACACCACTCCACTTCAGCCACCAAACCTCCAAGGACTTACCAGCATGTCTCAGCACCCAGAAGATAACACTGCGCTTTTGCACACATTATATAAAACGTAGGTGTTTCAGACTACTACTTCTCCTAAAATCTGCAACAGACAAATTGTTTGTATATTTTAATTCTGGAAGAAAATATTTCATTTCTTTTGATGTTTTTTCTTTGTTAATTCAGTTGAATAAGCTGCCTATAGCTTTTTAGTGCTGCTCAATAGGAATACTATGTTAGCAACTCCTTGCCACATTTAGATGTCCACTCACGCATGACTACAGACATAAAACTTTTATAAATAAACACATTTTCAAGGTGACTTTCTTTAAACAGCTCAATTCAAAGATAACGATTTTTGCCTTCCGGCACTTATTGTAAGAAAATATTCCTTTTGTGTGAGTAAGTCTGTGTAAAAGGCAAAAAAAGATGCCACTACTGCCTTTAAAAAAGTAATTGGGGAATAAGAGGAAAGGAACATACATATTTTCTAAATTCCTCTATAGATAGCCTCATGGGAATTTTGGTCTTTAACTTCAGCTCAACAAAATCTTGATCTCAGCCTTGGGCTTAGTTCAGCAAAGCCAAGCCAATCATGCAGAGACAGAGAAGTTTTAAGGTTGTCATCTTTGTTCACTACCTTCATGCATCCACTAACGCCTGAAGGAGGTTTCCCAGATGCAGAACAGGGCAGTGCAGAGCGCGTACCCCAGCGGCTCCTGCAGCACCGCCTGCTCACCCGGTGACGTACGGTGAGACCTTGGCAGGGAGCTCTTCATAAACACACCTAGAGCTTGATGCAGCACAAGTACATCAGCCTTGGAAGCAAGTATGCTTCTGCAACCGGGCAACGATAATGTCATCTTTTAATCTACAAAACAAAGCTAATACAGGGCTTATGCCTTTTAGATAAATGCATGAAAACTACAGCTTAGCCTTCTTCAATGCCCTCAAAATTAATAGAGGGGGGAAAAAACAGATTTTCAACAAGTCCAAAGATCATTTTGAAGCAGAATGAAAGAAAACATTATGGTGAATTGCATTCTTTCTTTTCTTTACTAAAAACCCTGTATACAAAACGTAATGTACGTACAATGACATAATATGAATTATACATACACTTACATTAATGGAGGTAATGCTAAAAATGGCAAAATACAATTCAACTGAAAAACTAGCATTAATTTGTTACCTTATGCAACTGCTGCACAATTTGCTTTCTCAGTATATTTCTTTGAACAGAGATGCTACAAAAGGGAAAAAAAGTTCTGTTTTCCTATGGGTAGTGAACTTTTTCTCAATCTTTATGAATATTGTTTGGAGAGCATATTGGCATTCTTGGTATATTTATTGTAGCCTGAGTGCACAGCTTTTTTTCTCATTTCAGGAAGCATTTAATAGATTCAGTAAGTGGATATGTAGGTACTTTGAAAATATCCTCAAAAATTGAGATTTCAAGAACTTTAAGCTTTTGAGGAAAACTCTGAACTACTGCACCAAGACAAACGAGATGGGAAAGGCATATAGCAACGCCTACGTTATATACACACAGATAAATATATATTTTGCATATATAAATGTGCAAGTATATCTGAATATATACATTTTTTGCCTATACATTGCAAGTATTTCTTCAATGATAAACTATGTATTGACGATAAATGGTGGTTGCTAGAAAAAGTATAGAATTAAAGACCTACAGACTGGGAATTGTTAAAAGAAACATTCACAGTAAGTTCTTAATTTTGTAATTCCAAACCACAAATCACTGGAAACCATTACAGCCAAAAAAATAATGCCACAGAGAGGTTTACAAAAATGGTGCAGGGTTTACATGTGGAAACAAGCCAAAATTACTTTTAAATTCTAAGACAATGTTCTTACATATATGAGAACTACATTTTAGAGATCTCTCCACAGCCAACAACTGCTTTCCCTTTCTGGTGTTACCCATGTTGTTAAACATAGTTACAAATCCCCACACATCACTGAAAATCAGCTCCACTCCAGACACAACACTGGTGTAACATTTTACATTTTAAGTATGTAAATATTTTGAAGATGCAAGTTTTGCTAGCAGTTCCCTTTCTTCCAGTTTCACTGTAGGCAGCATTATAGCACATTTCTCTCTTCTCATCAATTCAATTTTTCCTATTTAAAAGGCTACAGAGACAACTGACTTTCAAGGAGTAAATATCTAGACTAGAAATTTTTGTATCTATAGATGGCATCATATCTGCATTAAACATACACCTGCATTCTGGATACACTTGTTCCTGTCTGAAACTCAAAAAGAAAAATTTGATATAATCGTTGTTCTGTGTGCCTCAAAAACAGAGCACCAGAGAAAGTAAAGAAAGGTAAAGTTAATGAGAGATGAATCCATTAGAAAAAATATACAGGTCCTCTTTTATGTTTAGCATATGTAGTCCTCTAACAACTATTCAGAGAATAAGAGTTCTGGTTCTCAGAGTACTATCATAATCATACCAACAAATTAATTGCTAAGAAATACACCGTTATAATCTAATTTTCATCTCTACTTCTATGAATTTTTTTATTTTCTCCAAGAAATCAGAGTACTCACAGATTTTCATGAGAGTTCAGATCTCATTTTGGCACCCAAATGAGAGCCAGACTTTCACAAGAGCTCTGTGCCTCGCAGAACAGGAACTGTTAGGAGTTGAGCTATTTTGAAAATCTAGCAGCTGCTGTGTAGGCTGAGAATATGAAATTCTGGTCGCAAGCTCTTTAAAAGCCCAGCCTTATCTAACTTTCTTAACAGCACTGTAAGCAAGAATCCTAAATCCAAGAAATTACTGTTTCATCTGCAATGTCCTTTGTCCTACTGAAAACTTACACTTTTACCACATTTGAAGAACTTTGGACTACCACTGTTACCATGTGCAGACACATTACCACCAGGCATCTCCCTGCCTCTAGGTACAGCTCTGACCTTTTAAACACATCATTCTTCAGGGCGAAAAGGTTATATTTCTTTTTCTGATTAAACAGTAAAGTTCCCTCATTACTGGTACTATCAGAATTTTAAAGCAAAATAATGCTTAGCATTTGACTCGGGAGACTCACAGTGCAATGCTAATGTAACCCCCTGGTCACTGCAAGTCCCCTGTCCCTCACCAGGTACAATCCTAACAGTCCAGGAAAAACAGAGATAGGTTATCTCCAAGTACCTTTGATCAATTAGAGCATGCTCTCACTCCTATTCTCTCAAATAATGACCTTTTAGAATTTTAAAAATAAACAATTACTAATAATTACTTATAATATTGCTTTTCTAAAAAGTAGCAACTTCAGAGTAATCTCAGATTAAAAAAATACAGTCCCAAAATGGCACAGCCTGACTGGTGCTTCGCAGATGCTCTCAGATTATGGCTCTGGTTGTTTTGGCGCAGTCACACATTATTCATATAAAGCACAGTACAAAAGCAGTAATTGTACTTCTGAAAGACTTGGTTTTTAGAATTTCTTTATGATAAATGCTGCTATTCTCACTATACAAACTATCATTGCATTATCACTGTGGCTGCAGAGTCAACTCATGTATTTTTTTTAAAACTTACTTTTCAGATATTTCTGGGGCAAAATGCTAGTTTTCCAAACATGTATTTTGATTGAGAATTGCACCATCACAAATGACTGCAGAAACCTTTTGATATTTTGAAAATTTTATCAAGCTCACTTACAGCTTTCTATTGACTTCCTTACAATTTTTTTAAGAGATGGAAGAGATGAAATGTGGTTTGTGCAAAACACTCCACCAGTTTACGTGGTCCACAAAAGTCTTTAACAAATCCATAATAATGGTTGAAAAAAGGTGGCTATATTATGCAAACCGTCAGGAGGAGAGACAATCCTGATTCTCGTCATCGGAAATTGAAGTATTTTCAAGACATGCTGGCAGAGACCTCCAAAGACATGTAACCAGTGCCCTAAATATTCTTTTCAAAATTGCAGTCAGAAGACATTCAGATGAAGTTTTAAGTTTTAGCCAACATTCACGTTTCATTTGGATTATATAGACATTACCAGTTTTGTAAGTCTAGGCATTAAACGTTAGTTATTGCAATAGCCTTGTGAAAAAAATAACTTTGAAGAGACTTAAGTTTTCCTTGTTTATAAACATGAACTGAAAGGTACCCAAACAAATTATATTAGTAAAATTATCACCACCACTAGACAACTACATTCCTCATGGTAATTTAAACTATCTTTTAAATTTAATTCCTGTTGTCACATAAGTTATTATGTGCATTTTGTAATCACGCATCTCTAATCAACTTTAGAACCCAAATTACATTAGTTTGGAAAGTTTCTGGAATTAACTGTACACAGTCATGAACCAAACCCTTTGCAGAGACACAGAAACATAGTGCAATGTATATGCTGAAATACAGGCTACTCTACCTTTATTGAGGCTACACGTAACAATAACTATCTTGTAAATTTTAATCAAAGAAACTGTATAAAGAGAGTTTGGAAGCACTCCTTCTCCAAACGCTAGCACAACAGGAAATAAATCATGACAGAACATCAGGAAAAAGACTATGTATTGTAGTTAGAAAAAGATTAATTGATATCTAATTAGATTTTACTTTAAAGATCATACAAAATATTTTTTAAGAAAAAAACAGTTACTGCTAAAGGAAACCAAGTGTGCCACTTATCTTAGAAACAGCTCTGGAAGCCAAAGAGCAGTTAACATTACCTAAGCAGCTGGAAATCCACAGCAGCGCAAGCATCAGTTCTTACAAAGAAATCTTTATCATGTGGTGCTTGACCCCGCTGACCAGAGACAGACATCACCGTACACCTTAGTACCTTGCGGGCACTAAGCAATGCTCCACTAGATACAGCAGAGCATTTCAGCATCCTTGCGATGGCTCTGTTGTGGAGCAGGGAAGAGGTCACTCGGGTGTGCGTGCCCAGGGCTCCATGACTGTATCCATTGACTGACCAAACAGCTGGGCACTGAAACACTGACTGCGGCAGATGCCAGGAAACAGCATTCCCCTACACACACACCATCACAGCATTTACTGTGGCTCTTGGCATCCGTATACGACTGCTTGCACACTCAGTGAAAGAGCTGACTGCACTGAAGTTCATTTAAAGTCAGAAGTGGCATTTATTAATTTGTCACAACTCTTTTTTCCTCTTTTCAGTTGACAATTAGCTTTGATATATAACCTCAATTTTAATACCAAATTACAAGAGCACTACATAAATGACATACTCTAAAATACAGACTTTCTCTCTTCTTTCAGGTAAAATTAAGCTAATGTGCTTTGACAGAAGAGCACTCTTTGGAATCAGCCAGTGAGTCTCCCAAATATGAAGCAGTAACCCGAATGTCAATTACTTTTCCAACAGTAGACAAATTGCTGGCACATTAATGCAATTTAAGGACAATAATTAGATAACAGGACTACAGAGTGTACCAGGTGACAGAGTTTCTGAGATAATAGAATCTAGTGTCCTACTTCTTAAATATTAACATCATTTCATCTCAGTCAATCGGTTTACGTTAATTTTAAGAGGGCAAAGTAAATTCTTTTTTATTGCTAATAATATTGTACTTCTCCAGCATTATCTTTGAAGGTTAGCAACTTAAGGGGTCAAAACTTAATTTTTTTCCCATTTTATTTACTTTTCCTTTTTAATCTCTCTTCTTTGAAGTCTTTTTTTATTACAGAAATTTCAGGGCACTTGATTAAAAAAATAATCTCTTGAATGAGTTTGCTGCGTTCAATACAAATGAGCCAGTTTAATCTCAAGTAAACTATCTATCACAGCCACCTCAAAATTCCCAAATTTTTTCCTACCATTACATTCTATTATAATCAAATTCTACTGTAAGTGGTTTGGTTAACTGTATGGTAGGTAACGTAAGATGCCAAGCAACATGTCCAAGATCTTTCAAAATAGATACAGTCAATAATTACAGGCTCTCTGTAATTATTCCAGGCAGAAGAAATCTCCTTGCTTTAGTCACAAGTGCCCAGATCACTAAACTTCTCTTTACATCAGAAATTAATTTCAGAATATTCTTTTCCTTTTTAAAGACTATCTCTAGGATGGAAGAGTAATTAATCCTGAATGATGTTTAGTTTCTCCACTGAGACCTCAACAAGAACAAAAACTTTTATTCTTTCTTTGTTGTGGGAGTTTTTTTAAGTTTTCAAGTGAATAAAGACAAAAATTTAATTATACTACAGACCATGAGAAACTTTGTTCCAAAACATTTTTTTTCCATCTTAAACAAAAACTTTAAGTGCTCTATTATGAGCCCGCCAAAGTAACTGATTTCCAGAGATTTTATTTGTTACTCTCCCACAGTCATGCTTGTAGTCTTCAATTAAAAGAAAAGAGCCTTGTGAGATACATGGTTTCCAATATTCAGAAGTGTTTGATAACAGACGTGTGAAAAGGTTGCAATGAATTGTACAGTTGTAGTCCTTGAGTCTGTTTGTGAAATATTCAGCTTGAACATCATGTCAAACTCCTGTTCATTTTGACTAGCAATGAACATGGATTTGCAGAACCAGCAACATAAACACATGCTGATTTGGGCATCAGAGCGGCCATCTCTGACAAAGGGCAGTAACGCAAACCCCTTGTCATTACCTTATGGCCCCGTGTCAGGGCCATGACTTCATTGCCAGGGTCAAACTGAACTAAACACTCTCTTTGGAAATAATTAAACTCCTTCCTAAGTAAGAGCTTAAAATATAGTACTAAAACATGTATAAATTAGTGTACCATAAAACAGACAGAAAAAGTCTGGAATTACTTTTTATTACTTTAATTACAATTAGAACTCACATTTGACTGAAAAAGGAGGTTAAAACTATCATGTCATCAGTGCAGGTGGCAAATAAGAAAACCTGGAGGTGAAATCTCAGCTCAGCTCCTCTGAAGCTGCAACTGCAACTATAGCAGTGCTTACCAAACCATGTAAGCCTCAACATATCAAAACATATAAAAAATATAAGTACAAAAAAAAAATCAAGTGAGAGAACAGCCCAGCATAAGGTACAAGGATATTAATGGGAAAGATACTGAGGCTATTATAACTGATACCATTTCTGGGTGCAGGACTGAAATGTCTCCCTTTCCTCCCTATAGCACTTCACTGCACAGAAATGCTGTTGCCTGTACCTGACAGGAAACCCTGCAGCAATTGGAGTGTTATTTAAAAACTGCCAGTGTCTCTTCTAGACAGGAAAAATGGAAAAAAAAAGTAGACAGAAAAGCAAAAAACAATTTAGTTCAGCAACTGACCACTGAAAATAGCAGCTGAACTAATAGGAAAAATAGAAATAGTTAGGGAAAACTTTTAATGAATTCTGTAATATTGTTTTAAGAAACTACGTAGGTGTATGCCACCAGAAAAATACATCACAAGGAAAGACGGCAAAAGTAGTTTCTCCAGTGTAGTAGCAAACAACTTGGCTTTCAGGAATGCAGAATGACTGAATAAAGGAACTGGAAAGAAAAAGGGTATCAGGATTCTGAAAATCTTCTGACAGAGAAAAGAAGAGAGACACAATAACGGGTGGTTGCAAGGCGAGATGATAAAACGGTGAGTACAGAGGAGAACAAGACGTCACAGTGGGCAGACAAGACAGGGATCAGGGTTTACAGATGACTCTGAGTCCAGAATTTATGGAATTACTGTCATGCGATGAAAAAGGGTATGGCACACACAAGTAAGGAGAAAAGCCAATGACTTCAAACATAAAAGAAGGTAACAGCTGTTCTCCTGTTTCACTAAGTTGGATCATTTACCACATCCATATTTCAAGCAGTAATTAATTAAGTTGTACTGGAGCCAACAACAGCAGGGACTCTTTATTAATGAATGCATAGATCAGATAAACAACTGTACTGAAGATTAATTTTACTAGTAAACTTTAGCATTACCATTTCCTATAAGAATAAAGCTGCAAGAAGCAGTGTCTCAGTTTAAAGGTATCAAAAGTAAGAATCCAGACACTATTTCCATCCGTAATCAAAAGCATTTCTATGCGATCACAACTGAATGAGTCAAAAGAACTATCAAGTTTTGCTAGAATTCACGGATACGTGGATAGCATTTTAGCATTTGGAAAAAAACCAAACCAAACCAAACCCCAAAGCACCCAAAGACACACCCCTTCTCCCAACCCAAACAAACCAAAAAAGAATTTTCTTCACTAAGCTATAGTAAATTGAAACCCTGAGCACTTTTCTGAGAGTAATCAGAACTCACTGGCTGCCATTCAATATGCAAACAAGTCTGATTAATCTGTTTGGCTTGTACCAAAATGTTTAACTTTTGTCAGAGATAGATTTTCTTATTTTACTGTAAGTAATGATGGACTCTGGAATACAGTGCGCATATGTTTTCCTAATCCATTTCAAAGCTCCAAATAAACACACAGGTAACCTGTCTCTCAGGAGATGGGATAAGCCACCTTTCATCAGCAGTGACTTCTCAGCTTGAACTAACCCAGCTGGAATCTTTGTCCTGTTCAGTGTTCAGTACATGCGGGCACTACTCACTTTTTGGCCGTTATTAATGTCCTTTTTTGGAATAAGGATTTACTTTCTCGATCAGAAAACTACATTTATCTGTAGGCTGCTGTTCATTCCTTTATTCAGCGTTCTTCAACACATTCAGTACCTTAGAATTTATTAATTTTAAGGCACGAGTCTGGATACTAAACTGTTTTTATCATTTCTTCCCACGTTTTCCTGATCCTAGGTGCTAGCATAAAAGTCATCCATAAAGCTCAAAGAAAAGGTCATTTCTTTCAACTTTCTTTTTCCAAAGAAGGGGCGAGGGGAGGTGGGAAGAGAAAAAAATCTTGCAGTTGCTTAGACATCTAAGCTCACTACCCAACCACGCAAAGCAGCAGCAGCACAAGATAGAGAACCATATCTGTCTTTCTAAACAAATCTGTTTCAAATTTTGGAGGAAATTAAAAAAAAGAAGCAAGAAAAACAACGACGTCACTTTGCAGCTCAAAAGTAGGATAAAATTTGTGAGGTCATACAACTGAGAGACTGTGGTGAATCAGAAGCTTATCTTTTCCATCCACTTTGGGGTGAACAGGGTACAGCAGGGCAGAAACAAGGAATTCTTGGCACAAAATAACCCAACAACCTGCACACGCTGTTTCACAGAGCACAACTGGCTGCACTTCCTTTCATTTCTGCTCTGTGCAGCTTTAAATACAAGACTTGCTACTCTCTATTTTTCTATAACAAAACATTTCTCTACAGTGTTCTTTCCCAGTATCAACCTGTATTTATTAATTGTCACTTTACATTATAGTATCTGTGACAACAATTCTTTATATAATATGATCAGTAAAAATTTGCTTACTATTAGTGGCATGTCTCACATAACTTTCATCAAGATTATTAGCATATGTATTTTACCAAGCCCAAGATACTCTAACCAAGATCAAGATCTCTGTGTTAGCATAGCACAGCAGTAATATGAGAGCCCTGCCCTGACTGCAAAGGCGAAGCATCACTGACTCCTCCTTTAAAGGTGGAGAATTGTGACATGGAAATCAAGAGATCCGCCGGAGGAAACCAGGGATGCTGGCAGAGAGATTAGATTGAAATCTGTAATCCGTGACACCTTGTTAAGTGCTCGTATGACAAGACTGTGGAGAATACGGGATCTCTTCACCTTTCTGTAAGAAAATTGAATACAATCTAAATAGATTCATACCATCTATCTCCTGAAATGAAATGGATATGGATTTGTATTTTGCTAGGTCATGCCTACTATTGACTGTTTTTATGGTATTTTTTAAAGCTGAACTGTAAAAGCTGAACACAATGAGAAAAAACAATGTGATATTTTATATCAAATACTTTGTAGTTAATATATTCATTTGCATCCTTTGAGACTGCCCAGTAACACCTATCAGTATATCAAACCCTCACTTAGTACCTACCACTGTACAAAAATGGACATTTCAGGAGACTTGATACAGAGAATTTACAGCAAACTTTGGGGAAAAGCTACCAGCTGGACTAATCCTTGCCCTGACATTTTGGAATACGGGATTAGAACTATCTGTAATTACTTTCTTATGAGACATAACATCAGTCAGATGGCAGTAGAAAAGGGCAGTATGGGCATTCACTGATAAGCAACTCATTCTTGTGACTTCCACCCATTTTCTCTTTTCCCATAGGTCATCTCCAAGTTCATTCATGGCTCAGTGATGGAAATACATCCTCCAGCTAGCAAATTAAATAGACCTCTCCAGAAAACATGAAAATCTAATCACTGCTGACTTCTAGAACGTCATGTTTACGAATACACAAGTCTGTTGAAGGTATATGAAAATACACGTTTTGTACATAAACACACACACATGCATTCACACTTACCTATGCATGGCAAAGAAAAGACATTGATCATCAGTTAGGTACAGGGAACTTTCAGTTATCAGTACAATATAATTTTTCATTACATAATTTGTCTAAAGAAGCATAAAAAAGACCTACCTGAATGGGAATCCATATGCACTTTTTGTAATGGTATTTTCTGACTACATCCATGCAAGCTTTCTGCTTCATGGTGTCAGAATTAACACAGCACAGGTTCAAAGATCTGTAAATCTTAAAACTAACCGACCTAGTACAAAGCTTTCCTTAAGAAATAAATAAATAAATAAAAAATGGGGGAAATTATGCAAACTACTTGCTCACACTGCTCTCAACATCCAATAATAAGGTTCTTATAAGAACTGGGTACATAAGGCAATGAAAATCTTCATCACAGTAAAAGAAATGACAGAACAGTTTGGAGGGAAGGTTATCCATGACTGTATGCACATGTACGTCTATGCATACATACATACACACCATCACGTTTGTGATAACAGTCTTTCAGTTCAGTTCAGTTCTTCACTCACTGAACTGCATATGCAAATTAAAGATGTCATTTCCTTCATTTCCCATTTAGCTGATGCTATCCTTTATGATTCCAGTCTATAGGGTAGATGGGTAAACCTCTCCTGAGCTGCTGGGAGGAATGCTACCTTGTCTAACTCTCCAACCTTATTGCCAAAATTCAATTACCTCGATATTTGCTCCCTGAGTTCATTCCATAGTGAAGAACTGACTTACAAGCTGTTCTAGTAACTTTTAATAGTATATATCTAACTACTCTAAAAACACCTCTAAAATAAACCATACAAATATTTAAAATAATTTGAGACCAATTCTTCAAAAATAGAACTGCTTTGTTAATTCTATGAAAATAATTACCTTGGATAAAAGACTAATCCCTACAGCTCTATTCAGATGCAGATATGGTTAGGAAATTTATTTTACACATTGTCAATTATGATCTTGCAGTAGAATGACAATAACACAAGCATACTTTTCAGAAGTATCTTTTCCTGCCATTGAAATCAGATGCAGTATTGATCTGATATATGGGGCCAGATGGGATCAACCTCAGGGTCCTGAGGAAGCTGGCAGAAGAGCTC
>NW_010168583.1:0-7520 GCF_000695765.1 Mesitornis unicolor
AACAAAACAAAACAAAACAAAAAAAAAAACAGACTTAAAAATCCCAAAGCCAAGAGCAGGGTTTTCAGTGATGCCCCAGACCACATCACTTTGCAGAAGACTAACAAGAACATCAGCTCCTCCTATTTTAAGGCATGGCCATGGCATCCTCATATCTCAGTCACCATCCCCATATCTCCCAGGGCATTACAGCAATGCTCTATCACACCTCCTCAGGACTTCAGCTCCTCTGGTAGACCTCCCTGCCTACCGTGTCAAAAAAACATGTCTACCCCATTACAGCATTTGTCGGGTTCCTGCAGCCTCCATCATCGCCAGCAAGCAAGGTGTGCTCTGCTTTGCTGACCACTTGTTTTACTCACCACTTGCTTGGGCGCAGAGGAATTGGCTGTGCTGTTTGTGCAGCCAGCGAAGCAGGGGGAGATGTACTCCACGTTGTTTTCTCCGCACACTGGGTGAAAGATGTGCTCAGAGCAGTGGCACCCACTTGGTGTCTTAACCTGCTGCTGGGAACTCAATGTACTGCCAAAAAGGAGGAGAAAAAAAAAATTAAGAAATAGGACTGAGGGATGAAAAATCTTATTCGTTAACCAGTTCCCCCATTCCTGTTTGCAGCAGGACACTGCCAGCAGCAGCCTGGCCTTCTGCCAGGCCACAATCCCCTGCAGGTACCTCTGTGAGTGTACAGTGAACGGAGCAGCAGTGACGTTGTGTCTGCAAACAAGTGCTCTCACACCTCCTTCCCACCCCATCCCAGCTGAAAACTCCTCAGCCAAATGCCTGGAGAAACATGGCTGGGCTCCATCCAGCTCTGCACAAACAGATGTGTGGACAGCCTCAGCTGGAAACGTCATTCAGACAGAAACTGGAAGTGGGCTCATGTCCAAACAAGCCTGACGACAGCGTGAAAGTCAGAGGACAAACTGAATCATCTGTCCTGTCTTGTCTTACTACATAAGGGAGTTCATCTGCTGGAGCAGCACTGGTCCATCTCTTGCAGAAAGCTGACACCAAGGACCTGCCCTTGGCCATGGTGGGATGAGGCTGCTCCATCTCCTGTGGGAAGTGGACACCAGGGACCTCCCTTGGCCATGATGGGATTGGGCTGCTCCATCGTAGTGGGGGTCTGCTACAGGCCATCAAATCAGGAAGATTGAGTAGATGAGACCCTCTATAAACAGATAGCAGCAGCTTCACATTTTCAAGCCCTGGTTCTCATGGAGAATTTCAACCACCCTGACATCTGCTGGAAGGACAACACAGCAGGGTACCAAGATCGAAGAGGTTCCTTGAATGCATAGATGATAACTTCCTCCTCCAAGTGGTAGAGGAACTAATGAGAAAAGGTGTCATGCTGGATCTTGTCCTCACCAACAAGGAGGGGCTGGTGAGTAACGTGTAGCTCAAGGGCAGCCTTGGCTGCAGTGGCCATGAAATGCTGGAGTTGAAGATCCTTAGGACATTGAAGAGGTTGCGCAGCAAGCTCACCACTCTGGACTTCAGGAGAGCAGACTTAAGTCTTCAGGGATATGCTAGGCAAGGTGTCATGGCCCTGGAGAGAAGAGGGGCCCAAGAAAGCTGGTTGATATTCAAGGACTGTCTCCTCAGAGTCCAGGAGCAGTGCATCCCAAGAAGGAGGAAGGCAGGCAAGAATGCCAGAAGGCCTGCATGGATGAACAAGGAGCTCCTGGACTTACTTGGGTGCAGAAAGAAAATCTATAGGGAGTGGAAGCAAGGACAGGTTAGCTGGGAGGATTACAAAGAAGTTGTCCAAACAGTCAGGGATCAGGTTAGGAAAGCTAAAGCACAGATGAAATTAAATCTGGCCAGGGATATCAAGGGGAACAAGAAGAATTTCTATAGGTACATCAGTGATAAAAGGAAGGCTAGGGAAGATATGGGCCCTCTCTGGAAGGAAAATGGAGAACTGGTCACAAGGGACACAGAGAAGGCTGAGGTGCTCAATGACTTCTTTGCCTCAGTCTTCACTGGCAAGGGCTCTAGCCACGCTGCCCAAGTCACAGAAGGCAAAGGTAGGGACTGGGAGAAGGAAGATCCCCCCACTGTAAGCAAAGATCAGGTTCAAGACCACCTAAAGAACCTGAAGGTGCACAAGTCCATGGGACCCGACGACATCCATCTGTGGGTCCTGAGAGAACTGGTGGATGAAGTTGCCAAGCCGCTATACATCATATTTGAAAGGTCATGGCAGTCTGGTGAAGTTCTTGATGACTGGAAAAGGGGAAACATAACCCTCATTTTCAAACAGGGAAAAAAGGAAGACCCAGGAAACTATTGGCTAATCAGTCTCACCTCTGTGCCTGGCAAGATCATGGAGCAGATCCTCCTGAAGGCTCTCCTAAGGCACATGGAAAATGAGGATGCGGTGATTGGTGGTAACCAACACGGCTTCACCAAGAGCAAATTGTGCATCACCAATTTGGTGACCTTTTATGATAGAGTTACAGCTTCGGTGGATAAGGCAAGAGCAATGGACATAATCTACCTAGAATTGTGCAAAGCATTCGACACTGTCCTGCATGACATACTGGTCACTAAACTGCACAAATGTGGATCTGATGGATGGACCACTCGCTGGATTAGGAACTGGCTGGATGGTCGCACTTGTGCATCACCAATTTGGTGACCTTTTATGATAGAGTTACAGCTTCGGTGGATAAGGCAAGAGCAATGGACATAATCTACCTAGAATTGTGCAAAGCATTCGACACTGTCCTGCATGACATACTGGTCACTAAACTGCACAAATGTGGATCTGATGGATGGACCACTCGCTGGATTAGGAACTGGCTGGATGGTCGCACTCAGAGAGTTGCGGTCAACGTCTCACTGTCCAAATGGAGACCAGCGACACGTGGTGTTCCCCGGGGATCGGTACTGGGACCAGTACTGTTTAACATCTTTGTTGGGGTCATGGACAGTGGGATTGAGTGCACCCTCAGGAAGTTTGCAGATGACACCAAGCGGGGTGGTGCGGTTAAAACCCTGGAGGGAAGGGATGCCATCCAGAGGGACCTGGACAGGCTGGAGAGGTGGGCCCATGCCAACCTCATGAAGTTCAGCAAGGCCAAGTGCAAGGTCCTGCACCTGGGCAGTGGCAATCCCAAGCACAAATACAGGCTGGGTGGAGAATGGCTCGAGAGCAGTCCCGATGAGAAGAACTTGGGGGTGTCAGTCGAAAAACTCAATGTGAGCCAACAGTGTGCGCTTGCAGCCCAGAAGATCAACCGCATCAAAGGGAGGTGATTCTGCCCCTCTGCTCTGCTCTGGTGAGACCCCACCTGGAGTACTGCGTTCAGTTCTGGGGCCCCCAGCATACAAAGGACAGCAAGCTGTTGGAGTGGGTGCAGAGGAGGGCCACAAAGATGATCAGAGGCTGGAGCACCTCCCCTGCGAGGACCAACTGAGAGAGTTCAGGCTGGAGAAGAGAAGGCTCTGGGGCGACCTTATTGCAGTCTTCCAGTTCCTGAAGGGGTCCTACAGGAAGGCTGGGGAGGGACTTTTTACAAGGGCAGGTAGCGATAGAACGAGGAGGAATGGTTTTAAACTGGAAGAGGAGAGATTTAGACTAGATATTAGAAAGAAATTCTTCACTCTGAGGGTGATGAGACACTGGCACGCATTGCCCAGGGAAGTGGTGGTTGCCCTCTCCCTGGCAGTGCCCAAGGCCAGGCTGGACGGGGCTTTGGGCAACCTGGTCTGGTGGGAGGTGTCCCTGCCCATGGCAGGGGTTGGACTGGAGGATTTTTAAGGTCTCTTCCAACCCAAACCATTCTATGATTTTGTGATCTCCTGCAGGAAGCAGGTGCCAGGGACCTGCCCTTGGCCATGAACTTCCATACACTCCTGAATTTGCAGCACACGCCATGCAGATTTCAGAGCAAAATATTAAGACGTCACCCACACATGAGTTTGCAGAGCACTGTTGCTTTCCCTCATGGTTATTTAAGTGGCTTTAAAGTTCCAGAAGAGCTTGGACTGCCCCATCCCTCACTCCTCCACTGCACCCCTGGGACGGGAGGCTTCTTGCTGATGACAGGGAACATTTGTACAAGAGCCCCTCGCTGGCAGGGCATTGGGAAACAAGCAGGATGCACTTGACGGCAAGCCTGGGGTGGAGTCTAAAGGTCATTTTTATCTTAAGAAGACATGGTAAGGGCCAAAAGTTTACACCCAGGTGAGGAGAAAGGTGATGACCAGCTGGAATGAAGGGAGCCTGTGAGATGCCCATGTGTGGGTTTGATGTGGACACCAGCACTGATTCTGGTAATTTCCCTCCTAGAAATACAGAGTGAAAAATATACTCTGCTTGTTTGGTACTAAAAATCAGGAAAAAACGCTCTCACAAGCTTTCTATGCTTAGATGTCAGTGGGACCAAGCAGCGTGATGATGCCTACTGCCTCTTCCCCTCCATCTGCATGTAGCCCACCCCACAGACAAGCAGGTCAATGGCAGAATACGGAGATGGAAACAACCTGAGTGCCTGCATTACCTGGGGGGGTAGATCCCATCAATGCGCCCTGTGGAGCATCCCATGAAGAAGATGGGCAGGCAGATGAGGATGGAGAAAACGAGCACCACAACAGCAAACCGGGGGATGGTCTGGAGGGATAAGGCGAAGCGTTTCATGATGATTCCTCCTAAGAGCATCCCAAGTGCTGCTGCTGGCAGGTTCACAGCTCCTGCAGAGGAAGGAAGGTGTTAGCTGGGGCTTCTGCCTGCCAAGGACCCCTCTGCTGCAGGGCATGGAGGAAGTGGCTTTGTGGACCTTGTGGTGGTTGGGCAAACCCACAGACCCCACCATGACCCAAGACAGACCAAAACCCAAGGCAGTTGGTACCTATGAGAAACCTCAGCCTCAGGAGACTGCCTTAGAGATGCAAGAGCAAGCTTGGCATGTAATTGCTCACCCTTGCCCCTTCTTTGAGGACCAGAGTGATCCAGACCTGCTTCACCCATGTGGTGGGGCTGCACGTTTTCAACAACCACGGTTGCTGGCCCACGAGAATGAGCAAACAAATTGTAGATGGTCTTTGAGAGGCTGCAAGACAGTCTGGCCTTTGCATGCATCTCAGGTCAGGAAGGTCACCAACCATCTTGAGGCGATCCTGAAAACTCATCTGAAAATGAGTTTCCAATGTCTTTCTCCCATGGGATTAAAGACTCTAGGTAATATGAGCAGGTGGCTCCCTGCTGATGGGCATTTTTCACCCTGCCTGAGCTCACCTATGAGGAAGTTGGCATAGGAGGAGGAGGCACCATACTGCTTCTCCAGGAACTTGTTGAGGAACGTAGCCAGACCTGCAATGACTGAGGAGAAGCTGCACTGAGCCAGCACCAGGAGGATGAAGAGGGGGTTGAGGAGCAGCCTGAGGAAGATCTTTGGGAATCCTACGGAGAAACAGCAGGAAAAATGCATTTTAACCACGTGATCCTCATGTCAGCAATTCGTACTGTGAAAAAAAAACCACCACCCTTAGGCTGTTCCCAGTGAATTAATGCAGGGGACGTCAAAGGCCATGGGAAGATGGAAGGGGTGACACCCTGATTTGGCCAGGCAGCTGCCAAGACCTTGGCCAAAGTGCCCCGAGAAGCGAGGTGGAGTGCCAGCTCTGCCTGCTGCCCTCCCTCCCACACTTTCTAAACTCGCAGCCTCTGGAGCACTCGGCAACCACAGTTTTTCTGGAGCAGGGCCCAGACCCTCAGGGGGTGTGGGCAGACAAAGCCACGAGGGTTCGGGCAGAGGTCTGGCTCTGGCAGCTGATGACAATGGTGTATTTTCCTGGTGGGACATCACGTCCTCCTTCGCTTTCAGCAGAGGTGGACTGACCCCAGCCTTCTCAGGAGCAGCTTTGTTTATTTGGGCTCTACTTGGCTTTCCTCTTCATGCCACAGAGACCCGGCATCATTCAGCAAAGCCCAGTGAGATAGAGAAGAGGGAGCTGACAGCTCCAGGGTATGGCTGAAGTGGATGGAGGGGGAAGGAGGGAGAGGTTTTAGCTGGAACAAAGGCATCATGGAGCTAAAAAAAGTCATTAAACTCATCAGTGACATCCCCACTGACACCCGTTTCAGCTACACATAAAAAAACCAGCACAAGCCACACTGCGGTGACCTTCTCAAAGCAGTGGCTGGCGGTGCTGGCGGTCCCATGCCCTCTCCTGTGTCAAACAACCCAGCTAGCATTTTCCAGCAAGCTCGTGCCATTTTAGGATTCTCTGACCAATTCTCAGGAACAATTCAGGCCTTGCAGACCTCAGCACCACTCCTAACAGCAAGAGGAAGGCTGCGTCTGTCTTCCCACGGCCCTTAGGGAGGGGGGTGCTGCAGCCACCAAGGTGCCTGAGCTGGCCCTGGCTTCTCCATCCAATGTGGTGGAGAGACCCAAAGGCTTCCAGCAAGCTTGTGAACACCACTGCAGTTGCCTGCATCCACCCACTATGGCCTGGCCACCCCTGTTTCACCCTCGCTGTTAAGTGCCAGCCCTTTACTTTTTATAAACTCCAGTAGGGAGGTTTCTTCTGCCGCTCCCTTCTCCATCTTCTGGAGCATGCCAGCTGCCACAGTCGGGTCCTGGAAGGAAGAGAAGAGCAACCTGTGATGAGAGGGCAGCACCCATGGATGGCCAGCACCATCCCAGCTCCCATCGAGGCTCAGGAGGAGCAGGGGCTGTCCCAGGCACCACTGACCCCCAGCCAAGCCTGAAGGTTTTTCATTCCAGCAAAGTGGTGAATTATCTCAAGAATCACTGCAGCCCCTGAGCAGAGCTGCGAGACAAAAGCTTGTCTTACTCAGAGAGATTTTAAGAGCTTGGGAAGCTTTCAATTCCTGAACCCTGACAATAAATTGCTTTTGTAGTTCTGCAAAAAGTTTGAAAAGGAAAGGTGGAGACAGGTCAGCCCAAGGTTAGTGAGTCCTCTAGCTAGAATCACGAAATATTTTGGGTTTGATTTTGACCTTAAAAAAATCAATTATTAAACCATTTCAAAACAAAACACAACCATTTTTGGAACTAAACCAGTAGGGCTTGGCTTTGAAAACACTGAAATGAAACATTTTAATAATTTTGCATCTTTAAAAATTTATTTTAACGGGAAACTTGTCTTTCTTCTGCATTTTTTTTTCTCCAAAGAAAAAGCCCATTTATCAACCCCCCTGCCCAGCTTTATCCCAGTGCTGCTCCCGTGTGTGCCACACTTGAGGATGCTCTGCTCCAAGCAGGGGCTGTCACTGATGACAATGATGCTGGTGTCAGGGGAGCACAACCTTGCTGAGGGTGTTGCAGTGGGGTGTTAAGATACAGCCATCAACAGCAGGACTGGGTCAGACACGGAAGACTCAGGTCTACCCAAAACCTTCTGAACAGCTTCTGGCCTACATCTGCCCAAAAACAGAGGTCTACCCAAAACCTTCCCAACAGCTAGCGGGAGGGGCATGAGCTCTGTTTTTGGTCTGCTGAGCTGTGGTGGTTACACAGAATCACAGAACGTTAGGGATT
>NW_010168584.1:0-4911 GCF_000695765.1 Mesitornis unicolor
ATCTGTTATGTATTTGAAAAAGCTCTTTCTGGAAGCGTGTGCTGGAGCAGTCTGTGGGAAGGACTGCACCCCACCAATGGGAAGTCCACACTGGAGCAGTTTGTGAGGAAACTGCAGCCTGTGAGAAGACCTACAGAGGCGTTTGTGGAGGACTGTCTCCTGCGGGAGGGACACCACGTGGAAGCAGGTGAAGAGTGAGAGGAGTTCTCCTTACCGCTGAAGTAGAAGGAGTGGCAGAAGCTGCATGTGGTGAACCCCCATTCCCATCCCCCTGTGCTGTTGGCAGGAGGAAGAAGTAAAGAAACCAGGAGCAAAGCTGAACCCAGGAAGAGGGGAGAGGTGGGGAAGGTATTGACTTTAAGATCTGGTTGTATCTCTCATTTTCTACTCTGGTTTTACTGGTAACAGATTAAAATGTTTTGGTTCTTCCCAGGTTGAGTCTGGTTTTGCCCATGACCATAAGTGGTGAGTGAAGCTTCCCTGTCCTTTGCCTTGAGCCACGAGCATTTTGTTAAATTTACTTCTTCCAATCCCAGTGGCAGGGGGTAGGAATGAGCAAGCAGCCACATGGTGCTCAGTGGCCCTCCTGGCTTAAACCATGACACATTTTCCATGAAAAATGGATCTTTCAAAATAATAAGTTTTTGAGTTTTCAGCTGATATCTTCAGAATCAAATACTTCCTACAAAATATGGTGGTTTTTTTCTGCAGAAAATATAACCCAGTTCTTTATAATTAGTTTTCCTATTTCAGTTGAAATTTTACAGCCAATTTTCTGACCACCTTCTCCACTCTTAAGAATAGAGTTTTTGTATGAGGGTGTTTGCATGCATTAAAAAAATGAATAAAAGCATATCTGAATCAAGAATTCTCCAATACTATGGTTTAGTTCTAAAATAATTTTCTTCCTCTGTCCAAGGTTAAAAACTAAAGACAATTATGAAATTTATTATGGAATAGTACTAGGGAACGGAATTTATGTCTGGCTTAGTGCTTTCAATTTCACTTATATTTTTTCTCTTACAACAATAAGTGAATTTTCTGCTTAACATCTATACTTAAACAGATTTAGGTAAGAGAGAGTTATGGTTCTCTTGACAATGTAAGATATTCATTTAAATGCCTTGTTTAGAACTTTAAATGGTTTTCATTAATAATATTATTAATTATTCTCTAGTAAACTGAGCAAGGTCTTTAAGTCATCAGTAATATTTTCTAATAAGGAAAAATACACAACAATTTTATTTTTATACATACTAAATCAATTACTAATGAAATAGCTACTAAGACAACAGGAATGAGAACAATAGCTTGTTTGCACTGTTTATGTGAGAAACTAAGTATTTTTGGCTATTGATTAAGCATGCATTATTATAATGTTCAAGAATTATATTCAGAGAACAAAAATATGGTAAGACAACTTTTTAAAATTTAGATAAAAGTTTAGAATAGTGTATAGAAATAGACATCAAAAATGATATATTAATTTGAATATTGGGCCACATTTGTACATAAACAATTCATTTTGCATAATTTCAAGAGTCATACAATAGTGAATTTACTACAAATATATTTTGCCACCATTTACCACCATTTCTTTTAACTTTTACTTTTAAATTACTATATTTTTGATGAAAAATAAACATCTATTTCAGTCATAAAATTGTATTTACACCGATTTTTGCACTTGAGGGTATGCTCAGTTATTACCAACATTTCAACATTTCAGTGTCATTCTTTTAATGAAAGTAGATTAATATACTTAAACATTCTGTCACTCTCTCCGTTAAGTCTTTTAAAAAATGCAAAATTTTTTATCTTTTCTGGATTCCTAAATGTAGAGATCACAAAGTTACAAACTGATCATGTATGGAACTGAAGTGTAAACTCCATGTCTAAATCCTATTTTATCCAACTTAACCTTAGCAATATTACTTGGAGAACTTTTTGTTTGCCAGAAATTGAATGAATTGTGCTAAATCCAACATAATAATGTGCTTTAGTCACTTGACTGTTTTGTAATTAGAAGCCTTAAATTGATTTTTTTTAAAAGCTTATACCTATCTTTTTTTGAACAACCATTTCAGTATATTGTTTTAGGAATAAAATAATTAAATACATTTGAATAATGAAATAATATTTTCTTCAATTTAGCATGTCTTGTTATGTTTTCTACCATTTTCTTTCAGCTTTTCAAATATTCTGGACGTTTTTGGAATTGTTTCTTTCTTATTCATGTTTAATTAATGACTTCAGTAAACCTGTTTTACCTCAGAGAGTATTTCTAGGCATTTTTCTGTAGTAACATAAATATTCAGTACATGAAATTCAGTATTTGTGCTGCTCATGGACTAAATTATTCACAATGTGTCAGCTAGTCAAGCCAGCTGCTCAACCAACTCACAAATAAGATACTATATTAAATCCCTTACATTTCTCTGTTCTCAAAGAACGGTTATTTTCTCCTCAGCAATAAGAAGGATCTTTAAGAAACTCTAGACCAATTTTTTTCTTGAAACATATAGCTAATAATTTCTATTACATTAGGATTTACTGCTTAAACACAACAGAGTTTCATTAGTCTCTACGTCTGTGATCTGCGCATGCTACCAAAATTAACCTATTAGATAAACAAATAATCACAAGCATACATTCTCTAAGAGTTTACATTTGAAATAAAGATTAAGAAACTGATTTTTTTCCCTCACTCTCTTGAATAAAGTAGTGGGATTGGAATGATAGCATCTGTGGTTAGTAATTAAACTGTGGTGCTGAAACCACTTTTACATTAACACTTCCCCAAAGCTTATGATTTAATAAGCCCATTTATTAAAATCTTCAATACTATTTTCTATAAATGGTCCCTTGCTATCTTTTACCACACTGTTAAAACTTTAATTTTAACTTAATTTGTAAATATGCCCACACTTTTCTGGCATACATACTGACTTTCGTTGGACTACTAGTACTAATGTATAGATCTTTGAAACTGGTATTAATTTGACCAATTTACTTATCAACCTGATGTGTTAATGATTAAAATGATATTCAGTTTAGAAAAAACAGTAATTAGTTTACTTCCTTCACCCCTCTCTCCCAGCTTCTGCCTCTAGTGATGACTTTCCACAACAATTTATCAAGCTATATCTTTTCCATAGTGTCTGATATGAGTGCAAAAACTAAGATGCAAGCTTTATAAATGTTTCACTATAATGCAGAGACCTATATTTACCTTATCATGCTAGGCTCTCTCTCTCCAGTAAATGAAGAAAAAAATCTTTATTTCAAACTAAATCCCTTCTTAAAGTAAATACATAAAGTTCTAGATGACAAATTGCATTCATAAAGAAGACAAAAAAATCATATTAAAAAAAGAAAAAAAAACTCTAACACTAGAAGCAGCAAAAAGGCTGGACTACAACATTCTCCTATCGCTTGGTCTTCTTTGGTTCAAAGAGAGATGTTTTTATCTGAAGCTTTTCTGGATCAATTTTTTTCCTTCTAAAAGTGATAAATCGAATGGAAGATTAGGTAAAATCATGACAGATGCCAACAAATGGAACACAAATGTTACTCAGTCAATGACAGGTAATAGCCTAAATTTGAAAATTACATTTGAAATAGCCTACATTTGAATTTTTTTCTATTTTTAACTGTAGTTACCTGTTAACTATAGTTAACTGTGGTCTATCAAATTGATGTAATTTTCATAGAAGTCCTATAATAGTTTAAATACAAAGAAATGGAATACAAAAGCATCATCATTTTGCTAAATAATGTTCTCCTGTTTCAAATACTATCTTGAGGTCTTAGAAATATACAAAAAGGATAGATAAAGCTTCACATAGAAAGGGAACTGTCTATTTAAACACCTTTTTCATATAGTATATTTCAAGGATAAATGTTGCAAATGTTTAATATGAAGAAATATTCTAGTACATGCATAATCTTTGAAATGTTGATGGCTCAATTAGAACTAGAGAAAAAATGTTTCCAATTCTGTGGTTTTCTATCTATTTCTGACGACACATTTTCTAGTGTTTGCAACACTACAGGCTTGGGGATGAGTGGGTGGAAAGCTGCTTGGCAGAGAGGGATCTGGGGGTATTGACTGACAGTCAGCTGAACATGAGCCAGCAGTATGCCCAGGTCACCAAGAAGGCCAACAGCATCCTGACTTGTATCAGAAATAGTGTGGCCAGCAGGAGTAAGGAAGTGAACCTGCCCCTGTACTCGGCACTGGTGAGGCTGCACCTTGAATACTGTGTTCAGTGTTGGTCCTGTCACTACAAAAAGGACATTGAGATACTGGAGCGTGTCCAGAGAAGGGCAATGAAGCTGGTGAAGGGTTTAGAGCACAAGTCTTATGAGAAGTGACTGACGGAACTGAGATTGTTTAGACTGGAGAAAAAGAGACTCAGGGGAGACCTTATCACCCTCTACAACTATGGCAGATATTTACATTTTTCAAGGTTTCACCTGCACAAGAGAAAGTGGGGGAAGCTGGGACTCTCTGGAATAAGTGACGCAGGACACATGATCTGGGTATGATCCAAGCTGACCAATAAAAGTGTATTCTATCCCATAAACTTCACACACTATAAATTAGAGAGCTTGCAGGGGACTACCCCTTCCTCCTCCTTCTTCCTTCCCTCCTCCTCCTCATTCTCCTTCTCCTTCTTCTTCTTCTTTTTCTTCTTCTTCTTCTTCTACTTCTTCGATCCTTTCTCTTCTCCTTCGTGTTGGTGGCCCATCTTGGTTCCTGACCCTTACCTCTCCCCGTTGTGTTTTTCTTGGAGTACAGACAATGACTGCTGTTTTTGAGCAGAGTATAACATTGCTAGCTTTATTATCATTGTTCTTAATTTTGTTACAATTAATTTGCTTTATTATTATTATTATTATTATTAT
>NW_010168585.1:0-3325 GCF_000695765.1 Mesitornis unicolor
TAAAGACCTTTCTTCCTGCCTTGTGTCAATTGGGACTTGTATGTCTGAGCAAAAATGGGTGTATTTGTGTCTCTGTGTGAAGAATGGGATGCCACTGAGAGAGTGAGCAAACACAGAGCAGGTTATTGGGTCAAAACCCACCTTTATCAACTATTTTCACATTTCCTTGGAGTTTTCTCTCAGTGCTTGCCTTTTCCACCCCCTTTCCATGTTTTCCCCAGTGCTGCAACACCTCTGTGCATGATGTAACTCCATAAATCTAAACTTCAAGAGTAATATCATGCTTGCTAAGCAAGCCCTGTGCTTTCCAGGAGGGCAGAGGAGGTGCCGTGCAGCCTGCAGACACCTCACGTGGATGTTGGATCTGCAAAACCTGTAATGATGGCTGTTAGCAGCTCGCTCTCCTCTCCCTGTGAGGTTGGAATGGGTTCAGACATTGGTGAAACACATGAACCGTTCCGAAGTTGGTGTTTTTGAAGTGAAAAAGGGCTGCTGGGAAGATGTTGCTGTCTTCTCTGTTACAGAATTGAATAAGGAGATGAAAAGTAGGTGTGAGGCTTACATCCAGGTCTCCAAAACAGCGAATGAGGGTTTGGGCTGAGTGATGGGCTGTGGCTTTGTTTCTGTTGGAGATCCATGAGGTGGTCTCTTTCTGCTTTGGTTGTGATCGGTTTTCACAGCTGGGTGCTTCAAGTATTTGTCTGCTGCTGTGTACCCTGCTGAAGGACCTGTGGTCAGCCAAAGGGTTGGGTGGAAGATCTGTGAGGGGTCAGGTCAGAAACACCTTATTTTTGTTAAAATCTCTCAATCACAGCATGGTTGGGTTGGGAGGGACCTTTAAAGCTGATCCAGTCCAACCCTGCAGTGAACAGGGACATTGGTACCAGATCAGGGTGCTCAGAGCCCATCAAGCCTGGCCTTGAACATCTCCAGGGATGGGGCCTGCACCACCTCTCTGGGCAACCGAATGTCAACATTGCCCCTTGCACAACGGAGCAGCTCTGATGCTTTTGTCCCAAACCCCCGCAGCTGCAGGGATGGGGTGGAGGTGGCTCCTTCACCGTCACCTCTGCAGAAACATCACTTGTTTGGTCAACTGTGTGCGTGCCTGGTGTGTCTCCATAGCTGAGGGGATGGGAGATATATCCATATACCCCATAGCTGTGGGGATGGGATAGGTATATCCATATATACCCCGTATCTGAGGGGATAGGATAGGTAAATCCATATATACCCCGTATCTGAGGGGATGGGAAACGTGCAGTGCTGGTGCATGAGGAAGCCAGAGCAGAAGGTGTCAAAGCCAACACTCGTTGCTACACCATTAACATAGAACATAAACCACAGCTTTGGGAGATCACATCCCTGTCGTCGTATCTGCAATGTGCTGGCAAAGCGAGGTTTCTATGGGCACGTCCTTGCTGTTCTCACCCTCAGTTGCTGTCGAGTCCTTGAGCAATTTTGTGTTTGGAATAGAGAGCGGTAGAGCTTAACTCTTCTCAAAATAGCAAAATGTATCTAAAAAAGCATGCAATTGCTTTTTTCTTTGTTTGAAAACCTTAGTTTTCTTTTTGTGAGTGGGAGGTGTGCTCATCTGAAGTGAGAACGTGTCTGGGCCAAGTTACAGCACTTGACTTAAGTCTCATTCCAAACCCGACAGCCGCTTCTGTCTCCCTGTAAACAAACAGGCAGAAAAACAAGAATCTCCAAGAAAATCACCACAAAGGAGAAATGGCTGCGCCATCGCAGTCATCCCGGCTGCTTTGTCTGCTCTTCCCGCGGAGAACTTTACGGCTTGTTTACCGTGCTCAAAGCTGTCTCTGCTGCACCAACTGCTCCCCAAGATGTTGACTTTGTCTCACCGCCTCCCCTCCCATCTCTGCTGCTTTATTTCTTGTTCCTGACAGGATTCCAGAATTTTGTTTTCATGTTTGCAATGTGTCCCCTTTGTAATGTTATTTTTCCAGTGCAGTTTTCTATTTCCACCTTCCAGGCTAAGAGGTCATTGCCCGTGATGTTGGACTGGGCAAAACTTTTGCCTCCGCTCCGTAAACAAGGAGACCGTAATTACTCCTAGATATCGTCTCAGTGGAGGGTGATGGGGCAGATATACGAGTGGTCTCTTCTTTGTTGCAGTGTTTTATATTTAATGTATTTAATATTTTGTATTTGAGGTCTAATAGGTGACGCAGAGTTGGTGGATCAATGGCAGCCATGAGTATCATGACCAGTGGAGTCATGAGACAAACACACGGATGTGTAGTACCTGAAAGACATAAAATATATCAGGGTTATAAACAAACCTCTGGCAAGGTCAGCAATGGCTTTTGCTGTCTCCTGGTCGTTGTTTTGTGGTTGGTTGTGGTGATGTTGGCCTGGCTGCTCTAGAAAAAGGAGGATCTTCTTATCTTCAATGTATGGGTCGTGAACGGGTCCATGAAAAAGCAGACTTTAAACAGATCTGTGTTGTTTCTCAACCCATCTGCCCTGAGATAAGGGAGCTGTGCTGCTTTTCAAAGGGACCCCAGGTTATCTTATGAAACTTTAAGAACTTTTAAATAATGAGTGTGATGTTCCCTGCTTCCCAGTCACCAGGGACTTCACCCAACTGCTTTGACTTGTCAAATATGGAGAGTGGCTTGGCAACCCCATCAGCCACTTCTCTGGGAACTCTGGGATGCACCCTGTCAGCTCCCATAGGTTTGTGTGTGTTCAGGTTCCTCAGTGGTCACAAACCTGATCTGCTCTTAGAGTGGGAAGGACTTCATTCCCCAGTCCCCATCTTGCGACCCATCCAGTCGAGAGGTGTGGGAAAAACCAGTGGAGAACGGGGCAAAAATGTTGAGTACCTCAGTCCTTCTCATCCACTGTTACCAGTTTGCCAGTCTCATTCATAGGGGGTATGTTTTCTGGCTGACATCCCTGTAGAAGCCCTTCAAGAAGCCTTTTTGTTGTAGCTGTCCCGTCAGGATGTGTCGCATCAGTTCACTGTGCGTTCGCATCTCCTCCGTGTCCATGGTCCCATGTCGGAGTTGTATCCCAATTTGGATCCCAAATTTTTGCATCCCAATTTGCTGTTCTTTCCTGGGGCCCATGATTAAGAGAAAGTTAGGATTTCTTTTTCCCTTCACCTTGTTCCTTTAGCTGGCTGAGCAGAGCTTGTTACCACCATCAGGTTTCCTGATTTCCACATCCCATTTGTGAGGTCAGGGAAGGCAGAAAGCAAACCTTTCTTTCCAGATGAGCTGGAAAAAGAGAAAGAAGAGTTGACTTTGACTTTTATATCATCCCACACCACCATGGCTGGTGTTGGTTTTTCCGCATG
>NW_010168586.1:0-3633 GCF_000695765.1 Mesitornis unicolor
GTTCTTTGAAACTTATTTATTGATTGCTGCATTCAATTTAGTTGTGGGGTTTTTGGTTTTTTTTTTTGTTGGTTTTGTGTTGTGTTGTTTTTCAACAACAAAAACTTTTTTCCAACTTTTTTTCTCAGCTTTCTGATTGTTTTTTTTTTAGCTGATGGAGTGAAGGAGATTAAGGTCTCAAAAACCTTGTCTGCCTTTTTGTTTGTAAAGCATTTGGTGGTTTTGATTTTACATGTGATTATGGCCCCAGGAATAACCATTACATGAATATTAAATAAATGTCATTTTCTGTTCAAGTTGACTAAAGTCTGTCCAGAAATAGAGACATAAAATTTGCCTCTCTGTATCATCAGTTCTAAACTATTTATTGATTATTTAGCTGTGCAGAAAATGGGGTTTAGTTACAAAGCTGAGATATCTCTTTCCATGTGAATAATAAATTCATGCATTAGAGGGAGGCATTCCTCTCTGTTGTTCTCAGAGTCATTAGTACTTTATATTTTCATGGCACTGTGCAGAGATCAGGTAATGAACTCTTGCCCCATGGTGCAAACCTTAGCCAGCTCTGCTGTTGTGTACAAAAGGGATGGGAGTTGTGCTTTGCTCCTTCTTTCCTTTAGTATTCCCTTAGAAGTCAAAGGTTTGATTTGATTGCCATTATCAGAGAATGGATAATGTTAGACATAAATCATCCAGTGGTGACATTCACCTCACGCTTTTCTGTTCCCCATCTCTCTTCGCATACATTTCAGTAGTTAGATTCTTAGTGCTGAATTACTTAACTTTTGGAAACTAATCAGCTTTTGAAGGGATACCTCTATTTGTTTCCCTTTCTGTATTTTTACTTACAAAAAGATGTGGTTATGAATTCATACACTTTGCACTAGGCACTGTACAAATCTCAGTGCACGATTTTTTACAAATAACCAAAAAATGGTAGTCCCTAAAAGAGTGAGTGAAAAAAAAAATGATTCCTAGTAAAGATTTAATTAATAAATAATTCTCTCTTTATTGCTGGATGTTGTTTCCTTTGTGCTTCTGACTGCATTTTAGTCTCATTTTTAATATGTATGGCACAGTTTTATCTAGCACTTCACCAGCAAGAGAGACAAATACACTATGGAAAAATAGAAAAAATAGCTATAAAATTTTACAGGAGATTTTAGTTGGAGTAACTTAAGTTTAAGTAACAATTTTTAGCTAACTAGATTCTTATTGTGTCCCTTTAAGAAGGGATCATTTGTGCTGCCTTAGAGGCTAGTTTGTGCCCTTATTCATTCCATGTATTCCAGCTTTATTTTGGCAGGACAATTTTACTCTGAATATTTTGTTACAAGTTTATCAGCTCTTGAACATCCTGGAGCATGCTAAAGAGAATGATGAATTTAAGGATTTTATAGACTGTTAAAAGGCCTGTAATTTTTTTCTTTCTCAAAATTCTGAGTTCTGCAGATTCTGTTGTTCCCACCATTCCCTATTATGGAACTCCACAGTTTTGATCTTTGTTAATAGTTTGTTTATTAATGAGACTGCATCTCTGATGAAAATGGCTTGACAGCTAGTGTGATAGACAGTTTTCAAAACTGCTAGATAAACTTGCATTTTTATCAAGATGTTAAAAATTATTTTTGCCTCTTCCTTACTGCCTTTCCCCATCACTTCACTAGGATACCCTCTTGATGGCAACATGAGATTGTGCTAATGTTAAGCAGGGCCAGGCAGTACCATCTCCAGTTGTGCACTCCCCTGGTGTAAACGTACATCCAGCCTAGCCAGGCCTATTTTCAACAATTGCTTTTGCTGAGCACTGGGAGTGTTCCCATGCACTATTTAGTTTAGTGTAGACACAGTCAAGATGGGGAGATATGATACTAGTCCTTTTGCTCCTCCTTTGCCTTTCCATACAGAGACCAGCATGGCTTCAACAAGCCGGTGGTCAAGACTTGGCCTTTAATGTTTTGAGTGAGCAGTCATTGTGAGTCCCAGTGATGGAGGGAGGAATGTTCATATGGATACTAAGGCCAAATTGGCCAAGGATTTTGAACAAGAGGAAAGTATCTCAATGGAGATACAGTTTGAATAGCAGAAGACAGCATTTTATTTTTAGTTTCTTTTACTAAGCAAATGTTCTACATTTTGTGAATTTTGAGTGTGCTTGGCTCAGTTCTTAAAGAGAGCAACAGTGAGAAAGCCTGGAGACATGAGGAAAACTCATGCTGTTGCTGATGTGCTGTGTGATAGGTGCCTTCTTGCTAAGGCTCTGAAGTGGATTTGGGTATGGTTAATCCCAATGCACACCATTTAATACTGAGAATTCCCTCCCCCCCCAATCTTTTCTGAATTGTCACCTGTGCTTTAATCTATGGGGCAGGGACCTGGAGTAGAGACGTGTGGGGATGGTAATGCTGATTTTTACTGGTGATGTCACCCGATCAAGACTGTCAGAGAGTACACTGAAGAAATAAGGGTTTATAATTAGAAACTAGGTAATTAGAGTACACTTGCCTAATGTTCTTATTAATTCTGTGTGCAGCCCTCCCTTTTTGCTCTAAGAATGTTTCCCACATGAAACCTGAATCCAGCTGTCCCTGTTAATTTTTTTTTTGCTAAATTTAAAAAAATCAGATTGACTACCATGCCCTTTTGTTTTACAATTTTTGAAGTTAAGCAAATTAAATAGGAAAATCTACATATTTCTAGTGACATGGAATCACTGGCTTAATAAAAGACTACTGCCACCTTGACAATACTATATAAATTAAATAGGATGGAATGTAATTTGGAGTAGGTAGACAGAGACATTAAAACCAAGTGCATAAAGCATTTTTTAAATTAATACTCTTTAATTAATGTGCCTTTTTTTTCATATATTCGCTCAGCATCGGGACAGTGAAAAATGTCCAGCTGCAGTTGTCAGAAGCAAAATGGGAATGAACTATTCTAACTTGTTTTGCTTCTTGTTTTTCTTGTAATGGAGAAAACATTGTCTTATTTTGACTTAGTGTGGGTTTTGCCTTAGACTATATGCAAATAGTGGCTAAATTTTAGTTAATATTGGGGTACTACACAACTTATTTTTTTTAATTCCATGGAATTAACTGATAATAAACTGAAAATGCAATGAATACCATCAATTTACTTTAAACTTCATACTTTTTTTTTTTCCCCCAACAGATTCAGTGGAATATGATGAAGAGCTTGTAAAGACAGCACTGGAGGCTTTTGGGTGGATAGGTACAGTTGCCTAATTCTTGTTGCAACTTGTTGCAACTCCCCCACTATATTGGCTGAGTATAACTCTGTGTACTTTATGTTAATACTGTTCTTAATATAAGGTTTTATTATTATTATTTTATTAAATCTGGTTCTATTTTAACCTACGGGTCTTCTTTCCTTTTCCTGATTCCTCTCCTCAGATTGGGAGGGGTCATCGGGTATGATGTACAGTGTGACAACATGGAAACCAGAAACCCTTGATGTGTGTAACTTTAAATCAGTGAAACCTAATGTTAGGTGATATAAGAAGCACAGCTGCCTCCTGCAGCTGCTCCAGCCCAGCTGCTGGAGACCAACATGGTGCCCTGTGGGCCTCTGCCCAGGCTGAGGGATCCAGCTGCCACTTTCCCCGTTGTA
>NW_010168586.1:3701-10972 GCF_000695765.1 Mesitornis unicolor
ATATATGCATGGACATACACAGGACACTAACACGGCTGGTTACACAGATTGCCACGGACAAGGCGCTGCCTTCAACAGCACCTACATATAGGTGCTATATATACATGTGCACCCTATGCATACCAGGATTAGAGAAGATAAAGACACTCCTCTTTCTCCCCCAAGCAGCTGCCACCAGGCACACAGGCTGTGACTTGTGGTCCTGCTCCAGCCACTGGTGCAGAGCCCTTCATGCACCTCATTCACACTGATCCTCCCCAGTAGTAGGTTTTGTGAACACACACACCATTCTGTCTCTTTCTCAGTTCCTCTTTCATGAGGTATTGTACTCGAGTTGTTTGAGACAACTCCCTCATGAACAGTTTGTGACACCACCCCCGTGGCTCAAACAACAAGAGTCAGTGGAGTGTCTTCAATGTCATCTTCTAGGGTGGTGATACAAACATAGCGGACAGCAGGAGAAAAGAGAGAAGAAACAGAAGTGAGTAGATAGGTAATCATACATCAAACAATGTCTCTGCCAACTATTAAGAATAAAAATCCAACCAATATAGCTATTCCAATTTGTGCTAACCACTTCCCCCACCTGGTGAGTCCCCAAGATTCCAGGAGGGAGAAGACCCAAGATATGGGTGCATGCTCATTGAACCAGTAATTTGGCTGGAGTGACAGGAATAGTTCAGCAGTTTGATTGGCAATTTCTGTAGTTACATAATATTTCTCATCACTTAAATTCAACATATTTCAACGTTAAATAGGAGTAACATTTTCCATTAGAACATCCCCATGCTAGTCCCAGAGGAACTAGGTATATACTAGTTTTACAAGTCCAAGTATCATTATAATCCATGAAATATACTTCAGGTGTTGCAGCGAGTGGCAGGCTCTTCAAAGGGTAGTGTGTACAGGGTATACTGCAATATTTAACTCTGTTATAATTTTTAGTATTATTATAAATTTTATTACATAGCCCATGCTGATTTTTTATATCCACTAGAAAGGTAACCCAAACAAGTACACATCCCCTATCAGAACCCTTACTCTTTCCAAGAGCTAGGTTTCAGGAGGGTCTCTCGGACCAGCATTATAATCAAGAACTTTAACACATGTAAATAGATTAGACCAGCTATGTTGTAGGAGATTTGCATATTTCAATGGTTATAGGAGGGGTTTCATAAGTGACCACATCCACCATATATTTTTTAACTGGGGCTGTGCTGTATACCACTGATGTGGATCTACATGAAGTATATGTGATAAAAAGTCTTTTGCTTCATCTGAAACAGTGTCCCAGCCTAAAGATGCCCAGTGCCTATCCATATCAGGATCTCCTCTGGAGTATTATTAGGACCATTGTCAAATGGAGTATAGCCTGCCAACATTGTGTAAAGAACACCTAAGCTCCATATGTCAGAAGCAGCATCATATCCCTGTCTCATGAGAACTTTTGGTGCCACAAAGTTTGCAGTGTAGCATGGGATTGGAAGTAGCCCATTTTCTCCTCAAAGTTGTTCTGCAAATCCAAAATCACAAATCCTAATAGAAACAGCATTATTTGAATCGTCTGTATATAAAAAATTTTCTTAGGTTTAAGGTCTCAACGCACTACTCCTTGGCATTACTGGTAGTCTACAGTCTTACTTATAGCGTATAATATAGCACCAGTCCCCTGCTCCATTTAGCCCAGTGACAAGGCATATGAATCTACTATCATCATACACAGCCTTTAAAGTAATAATATTTGGAGGTTTTCCATAATGCATGAGAATCTCAATTTCTTCTCAGGGGTCCCACTTTTATTAATGGTCTTTACAGCAAATTCTGTATTTGGAGCTATGTGTATTCATCGCTTTAAGACAGGGTAGAGAACAACACTAATATATTTCTTCAGTTCATATACATTAGTAAACTGTGTGCTGTTTCCATGAAGTTGCTGTACTATTGGCAGCATAGTAGTGAGTGGTGATATTTCATGATCTTCTACAATAGTCTTTGCAACAAAACCAGATCCTTTTAAGAGCTGATATGCATTCATACTAGTTGGGACTCCTGGAGAGTCTTTTGGTGTTTTTGCTGTAAATTCTGGATCAAAACAAATGGTATATTCTGGCTTTCCAGAAGCAGGTTAAAATGGGGGTTGAATTTCTCTTTTGAACAGTTTAATCCAGTCAACAGTTAAAAAAAAAAAGAAAAAAAAAAAGAATGTCTTTTGATTTCTTCAACTTCATCTGAATCAGCCCCTAATCTGTTTGATGGGTTCCTTTTAAACAACATCCTCAGAAGACTGTGCTTCAAGGCTGAGGAACTGAGGCATTCCAAGTTTTGCTTTCAGTATCATAGTCCTAGTTTCATTTTGATCTTTATCTTGAAATGGTAGTATACCAGTGTTGTGGTTTAGGGCTGGGCTGGCCACTAAATGCTGGACAGACGCTCTCTATTAACCCCTCTCCCCACCCCAGGAGGGGAAGAGAAAGAGAATAAGGGAGAGAGACTTTATGGTTGGAAAAGAAAACTAACAGATTTAATGAAACAGTAATAATACTACTACAGAATAATAATGTAAATAGGAAAAATAATGAAATATATACAGATATGTACAAATATATATATAAAACCAATATAAAACCCTCCCCCCCAATGACAAATATGTCACCAGAGGCTTCTGCGGAGCAGGGCACTGGAAAAGTCCCAGACCGGACCCAGCAGCAGGTGGGAGCAGGATGCAGGAACTGGATTCAGGAATAGATGAATTAGGATCAGAGGCAGTAGAACTAGCAGGGTTCTCCTTGGACTTAGGCCATCACAGACAAAGGGAGAAGAGAAGAGCAGAGGGCAGAGAGTGAGACACTTGTGATCCCTCAGCTTTATATTGAGTATGACATATATGGGATGGACTACCTAGTTGGTCAGTTTTGGGTCATTTGTCATGTTCGTTCCTCCCTACAGTTACGAATATGGCACTCATGGTGTGACAGTGACCTTGCCATGTTTACATAACAAACAAACACTATCACTTATAGATGTGAACACTGTCTGGAAAAACATGCCATTAGTTTCAGCAAGTACAGCCACTTAGAAGAGACTTAGCTGAAAATTAAAATAACTAAATAGAAAATTAGTTCTATTTAGCTCAAACTGGGACAACCAGTAAGCATTTCAAATATGAGAACACTAAAAGAACACCAATCAGCACTCTGGTTGTGCTCTTGCCTGTTTACTATTTCAGATGCCATGTATTCTACAGTACCACAGAAAGAATTGACCTTCTCTGGATCTACTAATTAATTGCAGAGTCTGTTAACTTAATATGTCCTGCTTCATGAAACAAAATGTTTTCTAACTTCAGGTCCCTGTATACATTTCCCAAGCTATGAAGGTGATTCAAAGCAAGGGCCATTTCTGCCAGGTAGAATTTCACATCTCCCTTTCTAAACATAACCTCTTTGGATAATGGTGTGAATACATCTCCTCCCCTGAAAAAATCCAATATTAAATATAGTTTCCCTAAGTCTGAAAGGCATAGTGCAGTTTGACAACAAATGGATTATTTACTTCTACTAATATACTCCCTCCATTTTTGTATGAACTCTATCCCAAACTTTAAAAGAAGCTTTTTTCAATAATTTTCTTGCATAAAGTTGCCCAGCATCAGGACCAATTACTTTCCTTATGAGGAAGACCTTTCCAAATGATCCCTGTCCAAGAACCTTAAGTAGTTCAGACTGTGCTGTATCTTTTTTTTCACATCCTTCTTTCACATAGTGTGTAATAGGAATTTTTCACACTTCCTTTATCGTGGTGAAATTATGTTCTAATAAGTAGACAGAGTTGAGGATTGATTCTCTCCTCACGTTTAAACTTTATCTGCTCCCTCTCCTCCTAAGGATAGTGGCCAGCCACTGGCCACTGATGGAGCTAGCGGAAGAGCTTGCAAAACCACTCTCCATCATTTATCAACAGTCCAGGTTAACTGGAGAGGTTCCAGATGACTGGAAGCTTGCCAATGTGATGCCCATTACAAGAAGGGCCGGAAAGAGGATCCAGGGAACTACAGACCTGTCAGCCTGATCTCGGTGCCAGGGAAGGTTATGGAACAAATTGTCTTGAGTGCCATCACACGGCACATGCAGGACAACCAAGTGATCAGGCCCAGCAGGCAGGGGTTCATGAAAGGCAGGTCCTGCCTGACCAACCTGATCTCCTTCTATGATCAGGTGACCCACCTAGTGGATGAAGGAAAGGCTGTGGATGTTGTCTTCCTGGACTTTAATAAAGCCTTTGACACTGTGTCCCACAGCATCCTCCTGGAGAAGCTGGCAGCTCATGGCTTGGACAGGTTTACTCTTCACTCGGTAAAAAAGACACTGTACCTTTCCTTAATGAGCGAAACATGAGACCTGTCTACAACCAACATGGAGAAGGCTGAGGTACTCAACAACTTTTATCCCTCAATCTTCAGAAGCTCTAGCCATGACGCCCAAGTCCAAAGGCAGAATCCAAAGGCAGGGACTGGGAGAATGAACTTCCAATCACCATAGAAGATCGGGTTCAGGACCACCTAAGGGACCTGAAGGTGCACAAGTCCATGGGACTGATGAGATGCATCTGTGGGTCCTGAGGGAACTGATGGATGTAGTTGCTAAGGCACTGTCCATCACATTTGAAAAGCTGTGGCAGACTGGTGAAGTTTCCAGTGACTGGAAAAGGGAAAACATAACCCCCATTATTAAAAAGGGAAAAAAGGAAGACCTAGGGAACTACAGGCCAGTCAGTCTCACCTCTGTGCCTGGCAAGATCATGGAGCAGAAGGCTCTGCTAAGGCACATAAAAAATAAGGAGGTGATTTGTGACAGCCAATGTGGCTTCATCAAGGGCAAATCGTGCCTGACAAATTTGGTGGCCTTCTACAACAGGGTTACAGAATTGATGGATAAGGGAAGAGTGAGTGATGTCATCTCCCTGGAATCGTGCAAAGCATTTGACACTATCCTGCACAACATTCTTGTCTCTAAAATGTAGAGACATAGATTTGACAAGTGGACCATTTGGTGGATTAAGAATAAGAAGGCTGGATTGTCATACTCAAAGAGTTGCATCAATGGCTCGATGTCCAAGTGGATACCAGTGATGAGTAAAGTCCTTTAGGGGTCTGTATTGGGACTGGCGCTGTTTAACAACTTTGTTGGTGACATGGACAGTGTGATCGAGTTCACCTTCAGCAAGTTTGTGGACGACACCAAGCTGTGTGGCATGGTCAACACGCTGGAGGGAAGGGATGCCATCCAGAGGGACCTGGACAGACTAGAGAGGTGAGCTTGTACGAACCTCATGAAGTTCAACAAGGCCAAGTGCAAGGACCTGCACCTGGGTCAGGGCAATCCCAAACATGGATACAGGTTGGGTGAAGAATGGCTCGAGAGCAGGCTTGCAGAGAAGAACGTGGGGGTACTGGTGGATGAAAAACTGAATATGAGCCAGCAATGTGCGCATGCAGCCCAGAAAGCAAATTGCATCCTGGGCTGCATCAAAAGCAGCATGACCAGCAGGTTGAGGGAGATGATTCTCCCCCTCTACTCCACTCTCGTGAGACCTGACCTGGAGTACTGTGTACAGCTCTGGGGGCCCCTGCATAAGAAAGACATGGACCTGTTCGAGCAAGTCCAGCAGAGGGCCATGAAGATAATCAGGGGGCTGGAGCACCTCCCCTATGAGGCCACGCTGAGAGAGTTGGGGCTATTGAGCCTGGAGAAGAGAAGGCTCCAGGGAGACTTTATAGCAGCCTTCCAGTACATGAAAGAGGTCTCCAGTAAAGATGGAGAGGGACTCTTTATCAGGGAGTGTAGTGATAGGATGAGGGGTAATGGTTTCAAACTGGAAGAGTGTAGATTTAGACTAAATATTAGGAAGAAATTCTTTACTGTGAGGGTGGTGAGGCACTGGCACAGGTTGCCCAGAGTTTTGACTGCCCCCTCCCTGAAAGTGTTCAAGGCCAGGTTGGATGGTGCTTTGAGCAACATTGTCTAGTGGAAGGTTTCCCTGCCCATGGCTCAGTGTGCTTTTGAAAAAGTATTTCTGTTTACATAGAACTTGTAAAGAATATTATTATGGTCTGATAAGTTCCCTTTTTGTAGTACCCTAGAAACTTCAATGATTACCTGCAGTTTTTTAAAGAAAAATGTTATTCAACAATTTCATAATCACACAAAACTGCTGTTATTAATGGCTTTCCAGTAGAGACATCACCCAAGGTTCTTATTTTCTTGTGCTGCTTCTGTTGTATAATTGGTTTCTGGTAGTATCAAACTACTAGGAAATCTCAGTAACATAGTTAATCTCTAAATGTTACAATTCAGTCTTAGCAGGGTCTGCTTTCAGAGAACCTCAAATTTAACAAGATGTTTTGAATCTTGTGTGTGCTTTGGTGACGTGTTGTAGTTTTTGCGCTTAATGCAGTAACATGTTCAAATTGGAATACCTAGTGCTTACATCACTTCCATTTTCGATTACCAGCACTGTGGCACTGGGCAGTATTTATATCTAGAGTTACAGATCATAATTGAATCCAAAAGCTTATAAAGACATAGCAGCCTACTCTGACGCTTGATGGAAGTGCTATCCCTGCGTGCTATCCACAGCTGCCAGCACCTGTCCCTCAGCGCAATCCAGAGAGGGGAGAGATCACTATGCCCTGATGCAAGTGGTGCAACTACTGAATTTTGCTTCTACGTGATTTGGAGGATGGAGCAATAATAAAGAAATCATGCAGTTCTTAGAGCTATTTGGTTACTGCAAGCCCAGTCTCTATAGATGGTGATAGATCTCTGCCTTTCAGTAAGCAAGTTCAAGTTACACAGAAGGTAAATATAAAGATATGAAAGCTTTGAATGTATTCATACTGAAGACCCATACTTAAAGAACAATTCTTGTTTAAACAGATAGTTTTTTGTCTTTGTTTAACTCTGTTGAATTGTAAATTAATGTGTGATTTGCTGTAAGTACTATTTCATTTCTAAAGATGGTAACTGCCAAGTAATTCACTTTCAAAGCAGGATGGCCTAATTGAAAATATCTATCTAAATAAAAGAAGTTAGTTTACATTAATATAATAGTGAAATGCCAGGATTTTTTGAAGGAACACAATACACCTGAAAATAATTGTGGCAGATATTAAATCAAAGGAAAAGAATTTGCATCTCTGTGGAACACTTTTCATATGCTTTTGAAATACCTGAAATACATGATCATGGAATCATAGAATGGTTTGAGTTGGA
>NW_010168587.1:0-16073 GCF_000695765.1 Mesitornis unicolor
TTAGTTCTATTTAGCTCAAACTAGGACAACTATCAATTGGGTAGTTTGCTGGGGACGGCCCTCTTCCCTTGATGACCACCATGCGCAGAGGGTCTCGCCCATCATTTTGTTCCTGTGGCTTACTCGTCCCCCATCACTGATTGTTGCATTTTTGCTGGCACATGGCCAGGAACTGCTCTGTCAGCTGAGTATAGCTTTGATTGTTTTATTGTTTTTCCTATTTTTATTACAATTAATTTCTGTTATTTCTGTCATTATTATTTTAGTTTGGTTTATTTCAGTCATTAAACAGTTCTTATCTCAAACCACAAGAGTTCCTACCTCTCAACTCTGAGTCTCTCCCCTACTCCACTAGGGAAGTGGACAGTGAGTGAGCAGTTGCATGGTGTTTAGCTGCCTGCCAGGTTAAACCATGATATGAGGGAAAAAATAAAAATACTAATAAGTTGGAATTTCCCTTATTATTATTTTCAGAGTTTTCTTTACTTCATCGAGAAGTGGTAGAGAAAAGGAAAACCAAGTGAAGAGCCCTCCTTACACAAACACTTCCTTCCAAAACAAAGAACATAAAACTTCTTAAGTATTCCATGCATAATATTATGCATGTAGCAAACTTTTCTACTACTAATAGAAGAAATGTTCACCTTTTGGACCATCTCATCACTGGATTCTAAAAGAGGTTTTCAGAATGTTTATATACATCTGAAACTCTTGTAGAGTCATTTATGTCACCCAAGAATCAGTCTGTGATGTCCTCCACCAGGTCATAAATAATAATACTATGCAAACTATGCTGGAAATGAAGGACATTAATGAACTCAGAGTTCTCTGTGTATTTAGTAATAATATTTACCAGTGTGAAATATACTGTTACACAGGAAAAAACCTTTGTTGCTTAATGATGTCTTGGACTGTGTTGTATGACTGATTGAAGAATAGACTTTAAAAATTTGCCTGTTTGCCTCTTTGAGGACCAGCAGCTGAACATCACAATTCTTCTTGCACCACAGACATTGTAAGCTATAAAGCAATTTGCTATAGCTAGAGAATGTACTGTCATGTTTACAAGAAGTTGCTCATAAACTGAGTGGGATTTCTTGCTTAAAAACAGTAACGCCCTCCCCAAAAAAACCCCAACAAAATCAAACAATAAACAACAAAAACCTCAAACAAAACAAACAAACAGAAAACCTAAACAGAAAACATCCTAATTCTAACAGGAAAATTAAGATTAGTCATACTAGAACAAAGATCAAAGTCAAGTCCATCCATCTCAATATTTTAACTTCTATGGTAGTCATCAGTGGAGTCCTAAAGAATATAATAAGGTAAATACACAGGAGTACTTTCTTGTTACATTCTCCCAGCTTCCAGAGGCCATTAGCAAACATTACTGTTGTTTAAGCAGTTTTCCTCCTGTTGGAACCAAGGTTGAAGTCAGTCAGCAGCATGCGAAACTCTGTGTCCTACTTTCCTTATCACGAAGTGCCTCTCTTGTAGTTTAGCTTCCACAACATATCTAGGATTCAGTTAACAACAAGGAAGGTGTACAGAAATACTTTGCACATTGCCTGAACGCATTACATGTGCAACTGTCCAGGACAAGCCATTGCAGTGAACTTCATTGCTGGTAAACATTTAATATGGACATAAAATAAAAGAAATGTAATGGATTATGCTACAGCTCAAGTTGTACTGCAAACTTTAGTGATTATATTTTTGCCCTCTTAATTTGTTCCATGTAAACTTTAGGATTTACAGAATCTCATGGCAATGAGTTACACAGCATTGTGGGTCACTGTAGTTTGCTTGGAGCAACTTGCCTGATAAATGATTGAACTAAAATAAGCTAGCATTAATATCTATCTTTAATGACAGAATTTGACTTGCAAGCCAACAAAACAAACATCATGTCATGAAAGAGAAGGTAAAAATCAGTATCTTCAAGATTATTTAAAAAACTATATAAAAAAGTGTTGGATATTCATATTTAATTTCCAAAATTAAAAGAGAAAAAGAAAAAATAATCAGATTTCTGTGCATTGAAGTGGGGAGAATACGGTGCCGTTTTTTCTTAAGTGAAAAACAGAGGCAGGAAGGAGAATCAGCAACATTTTAATAAGATGATCTGAAATTAATATAATAAAATCTATAGAATAAATATCCAAGATAAACCATAAAGCATGAAATGTAGGAAATATATGCTGTAGAGATCATCACAGAATAAAGATTAATCAGAAACCCGACTTTAAAAAAAATAAAAATCCCGAACAAACAAGAAATTACACTTTCCTTTTCCAAATAAAAGTGTCCATGGATATACTATCACAGAAGAGTAGTTTGCAAATCAACTCTATTTCACTCTTCTATAAAAAGATTACTTTTGTTAATGCAAAGATGGGTCATATTAGTCCCACTGACACCTCCAGGCAATATTAGTAGAAATGTATTCTACAGCAAATTATTTCTTTTTCTAATTGACCCTACTATTGCAACTTTTTGTATTAATATGTAAATTAATATTTGAGTTTCAGGTTATTACTCTTGCTTTTACCTTTAATAATTTTAAATAATTCCTCCCCATCTTCCTTGTTGCCACCTATTCAATTTTTATAGGCACTTATATCCTACTAAACAATCCATCCCTCCTCTTCACCTTTTTTCCTCACATCCCTCTTCCCTAACACCTGTTATTAATTCATACTAATGTTCTTGTCATAATAGTATCTTAGTGTCCTAATAACAAATATGCTAGTCTTTTAAAAGGAAATACAAAAGCAAAGAACAACGCTTCAAAGACATTACAATCACACTGCAGAGGACAACTATAGATAGGAATTACTACTTTGAGTAGAGAAGTTTTTTCAAAGAATGTTAATAATGGTTGAAACCAAACCTCCCTAGCTCTTGCACTGTGCCAGGATGGGTGTAGCAGTTTACTCTCAGGGAGTGGCATTGTCACTGCTCCAGCAAGGAACTGAGAATCACCCCCCAGCAAAAGGAGTGTCACCTCCTGCAAAGCACAACAGGGCCAAGAAAGATAAACAGAGCAGGGCTGGTGACAGGAAAGGGTCCTGTCAACAACCCAGTGATCATCACACAGCAGTAAGGTGACAGAAAAGACCTGAGATCAACCCAGGAAATCCAGCAAGAAGGCAAGAATGCCAGGGAATGAGCTGGGCAGTGGTCTGCTTGCAGTACAGCTCAGGCGAATATTAGGGGAACTAAACAAAGCTGAAACGGACCCCCCAGGCTCATGGGCAGGGCTGTGGGTGTAGGTCCAGGTGAGGCTGTTCAGAGCCATTACAGCCTGTCACTATGCTCAGGGCCCTGTTATTTTTTTATACTTTACAATATCTGGTAGTTTGTTTTTGTTTTAGTTTTTTTACCTTACATATGTTTTCCCCATTTGTTTTTCTTGTGCTTAGGCTTTTATGCTTTATTATATTATGATTTTTTATTCAATCTTTAAACATAAACATCCAAATTTTGACTGTTACAGAAAAATCCTTATGTATTCGAATATATTGGTTAGTGCCTTGTAAACAGAAAAAAGTGCTATGTAAAAATGACACAAAACCTAAGTTGGTAAATTAAGGATTTGTTCTGTTGATATTAAAGAACTAAAATGAAGATTAATTTCACTACTTCTAATTTTTGTATTAGCTAGCATTTTCATGAAAACTGATAAGTTGTCTTCTTACTGCCAGAGCATATGGCTATCCTGACTCATCAGTAGCTGAGCTATGGTTCAGCTGATGTTAACTCTTAATCCATTGTGCTCTTGGTATTTTACTGAAGGGACTCCAAACATCTAAGCTTCAGGTTGCAGCAGAGAGAACGGCAATAGAATGATGGTGAAGAAAAGAGCATGCTGTTCTGTTCTGAAATTCTTTTCACAGTACAGCTCAGGTTTTTGAGTATTTGAACATATAGTTAAAAGTTATGAAATTTTTGCCTTGAAATGTGCGGTTTTTTAGATAATACACCTCTATGTGTAATAAAAAGCCTGTTGAGGAGCACAGTGTATGAGCTGCTTCTTCACCAGTGCCAGCAGCGGGCTGTTTAGCCACACCGCTCCTCCAACCTTACCATTGCATTTGGGACTGAGGCTGGTAAATCAGTGATCTCACTCTTAGCATGATACATACTATGGCATGCTTCAGTTCCAGTGTTTGCTAAGGTTACCAAAAATATTTCCTTTCCTCAAGAAGACAGGCTGTTATCAGCTGGCTTATTTACCTGTTTCATAATTGATAAATAACTTTATTCTTCCCTGCTTCCTGCCTGCCTTCCATACACACATTGTGCCATCTAAATTCATTGCTGGTGTCATGTCTTCATTTGTGTTTTCAAATTGATATTAGGAGCACATGACTAAATATGTAATGCTATTCTCTATTTCCCATTCCAAAATTTATTGAAACCCATTGATTTTTATTTCATTTACTTTATTGGACGCTGGATAGTTACATAATTCCAAAATCCATCTAGATATAATAAACAAGGTATGTGAGATGTAATTTAAAAAGTGAATAAAAAGGAACCATGGACACCCACAGCTGTAGTATAATACAGCTGTCAGCATCTGTCTCTCACTTTCACATCCTACACTAGTGTCACGGAATCGCACCAAAATGGCTACGCGCACACAAATAATGAACTCAAACAAGCTTTAATCTGCAACTGAAATGAAGCAGACAAAACTTCATTCACCAAGACAACATCCCACTGACATTCAACAAATACAGGTTCAATATGTTGGTTGGGAATATTACCAGACACGGCTGAGTTAAGAATTCTTAAGTTTTGGCCAAACGATCCAAAATGTGCACTCACTCACTCACCAAAAAGGGAGGGCTCTCAATCTCGAGAAGTTACCTTAAGTGGCGTCCCAACTCAAGGGGAGAGTCCCCGACTGCAGACCCGCTGCTCCGAGGAGGACCGACTCAAATGAGTCCTCCGGCGGGGCCCCATTTATACCCTGGTCGAATCTGATCTGTGGTCAATACATGGTCGTGTCACCCCCTACTGGCTGAGGACCCCAACTTTCCCGCCTTTGATCCCCACTGTGTGGAGCTGTGAGGGGGGACGCAGTCCTGGTGCCACCAGGGCCAGAAACTTTAGCACTGCCTTTGTTGAGTTTTTCTCAGGTCTTTAGTAGGGTGGGTGTATCTGCCACAACCAGACGTTGAACCACATTAAGAAATGGATCTTCTACGGGGTGAAAAAGCCAGGCATTTCAGGACAGGTGCTGAGCATCTCTGAAGTAATCCCTCATCCAGGGAACAGAAGACAAATATTGACCTCAGTGACTGATGCAAAGTTCAAACTGCAATTGTAAGAATATTTTGAAGAATTTGTAAAGAAGATGGGTGGCAGCATTTAGAAGAGTCTCTTTCAATGTGCAATCATATTTTGATAATTTATGATAATACATAGCAATATATAATCTAGGAGAGTTTATTACTAGTGCATTTTGTTCTGGATATTTTAAAGTCTTTTTGGTACAAGATTTTTCTTTCTGAAAGTTTAAAGAAACCTCTCTGCCATGTCAGAATGCAAATCACATTTGTAAGAAGGTTGCAAGAATTCCTCCTGTGAGAAATCTGCTTCCTGATTTTGTGTTAATTACTTGTACAGGGGCAAAAGAAACAAATGTTTATTTGTGTTTACACCATGCAATAGTAATTCCTTGATTCCAGTAGAGACCGATGCCTGATGTAAAAAAGATTTTTCATTTGTTTAGTGAGTACTGGAAAACTAATACATTAAAAACTAAAAGCTCGGTATTGAAAGCAATGAATATGTAATTTAAGATGTTGTAATCTTTGAACATTATAGAATAGTCTATTTTAGTACACATGGAATTATTATATTTTAGAATTCAAAAGTTTTTGTCAACATATATTCAGTAAAGGTCTTTTAGTTTTCTTGGTTGTTGATTGCCTGTAATTTCTGAAGTAATGAATCTCTTCTTTACCAATATGTACAAAGATAAATAACAGAGCTGGCAAATGAACTGATCATGCACTAGTTATAAGGTTAGTAAGAGGCTAATCTCCCTTCTTGTCTGCAAAAATAATAGATTCAAGGACATTTAAAAGATGCTTTTTATAAATAAAATAAAATTTAAACACTATGTAATATATTTCTTCTTTATAAATCTCATAAAAATCAGTAAGTATACGAACTTTGATATGACATAAATACTTCCTGATTGTCAATTTTAGTGTTTTAGAATGTAACTACGTAGAAAATTCTATCCAGGCTGAAAAATGTACAGGAAAGGTTTAGATTAAGATGACTGTGAATAATCTGTGGCTGGTTTTACTTCATCGGTGTCACTAACGTATTATTTCTATAGCCTTTACAACATGATTATTCTCTCTGTGTTTTTGCCTGAAGCATATAGTTTTCCTGCTTATTTGAGCTGACAGCATGATTTTCTTTATTTTCTGAATATTATTCAGCATTGCCAATATTGTAATTCTTTTCTCCATGCATAGTTTGAGGTACAACATGTTATTAATGTAATTTGCATTTCACAATCATTATATAATCAGATTAAAGATACAACCTTTTTATGTAAATGAATTAGCAAGTGAAATATGGATCATATAATATTTCATGAGAAGCTCATTTTTGCATGTTGCCTCTCCTATTAGAAAATCTTTCTTACAGTCTTCAATTTTCTTCAGTTCTTTTCTCCTTTGTGAGTGATGAGATTCCAAAAGTCGTGTTGAAAGACTTTGTCCTGGCTGAAGCATTCGTATAGTCTCTCTAAAAAGAAAGCCTCATGGTACAGAGACAGCCTTCACAGAAGAGCGAAAACAAGAATTGGTTTATTTCTCTCTTAATTTGCTGTTACCTTCCATTCCTATGTTCTGAGGAATAATACAAAGAATGAAGCTGCAGTGATTGTTTGCTGGTGTAGCTTGCAGTACTGAGGTCAGGAAAAGAGTAAAGTCGTGACCTTGAGTATAGGAAACCAAATTTCCAGCTGTTCAAGGAGTTAGTCAATAGGACCCTCTGGGAAATTGCCTTTAGGGGCAAGGGAGCAGAACAGAGATGGCAGATTTTTAAGGATGCTTTCCATAGCGTGCAAGAGCTCTCAATCCCTAAGTGAAAGAAACCAGGAAAGGATGGCAAGATTCCGGCATGGATGAATCAAGACCTGCTGGTCAAACTAAAGGGCAAGAAGGAAATGCAATGGCAGTGGAAGCAGGGGCAGCTGTCCAGGGAAGAGTATAGGGAAACTGTCTGGATCTGTACAGATGGGGTCAACAAGGTCAAGGTACAGCTGATGCTGAACTTGACAAGGGATGCAAAGAATAATAAGAAGGGCTTCTACAAGTATGTCAGCCAGAAAAGGAAGGTTAAATAAAGAGTACCAACCCAATGAACACATCTAACAAACTGGTAAAAACAGATGAGAAGGCTGAGGTACACAACAACTTTTTTGCTTCAGTCTTCACTGGCAATCTCTTTTCTCATACCTCTCAAGTGAATGGACTGGGAGAGCAAAATCAAGTCCCCCCACTGTAAGATAAGATCAGATTCAAGACCACCGGAGGAACCTGAACATATGTAAGTCTATAAGATCTGTTGAGATGCATCCCAGAGACCTGGGGGAATTGGCTGATGCAGTTGCCAAGCCACTTTCCATATTTGAAAAGCCAAGGCAGTCAGGTGAAGTCCACAGTGACTGGAAAAATGGAAGCATTGCACCCCTTTTTAAAAAAGGTAGAAAGGAGAACCCTAGGAGCTACCAATCTGTCAGACTCGCCTCTTTATCTAGGAACATCATGGAACAGAACCTCCCAGAAGCTATATTAAGTCACATGGAGGACAAGGAGGTGATTTGAGACACAGCCAGCATGGCTTTACCAAGGGAAAGTCCTGTCTAACCAATCTAGTGACTTCTTATGATGAACTGACTATATCAGCAGACAAGGGAAGAACTAAGGATGTCAATTATTTGGGCTTCTGTAAGGCTTTGAAATGGTCTTCCACAACATCCTTCTCTCTAAATTCGAGAGGTACGAAACTGATGGATGGACTGTTTGGTGGATGAGGAATTGGCCTCATGGTCATATCCAGAGGGCAGTGTTCAATGTTTCAATGCCCTGATGGTGATCATTTACAAGTGGTGTTGCTCAGAGATCTGTACTGGGACCAGTGCTGTTTAATATCTTCATCAGTGACATAGATAGTGGGATTGAGTGCATCCTCAGCAGTTTTGGAAACACCAAGCTGAGTGTTGCTGTTGACATGGCTGAGGGATGGGATGCCATCCAGAGAGACCTGAACAAGATCAAGAAGTGGACGCATGTGAATTGCATGAAGTTCAACAAGGCTGAGTGCAAGGTCTTGGGTCAAGCCAACCCTCAATATCAATACAGACTGGGAGACAAAGGCATTGAGAGCAGCCCTGAGGAGAAGGACTTGGGGGTACTGATGGATGAAAAGCTCCACTCTGGTGAGAACTCACTTGCAGTACTCTATCCGTCTCTGGAGTCCTGAGCCCAGAAAAAACATGGATCAGTTGGTGCAGGTCCAGAGGAGGGCCACAGAAATGATCAGAAGGCTGGAGCACATCTCCTGTAAAGAAAGGCTGTGAAAATTGAGGTTGTTCAGACTGGAGAAGAGGTGCTGCAGGAAAACCTTGTTGCAGCCTTTCAGTACTTAAAAAGAGCCCATAAGAAGGATGGGAACTGACTTTTTAATAGGGCCTGTAGTGATAAGACACCACCAGGGAGTGGTTTCAAAATCAAAGAGAGTATATTAAGATCAGACATAAGGAAGACATTTTTATATAATAAGGTTGGTGAAACACTGGAACAGGTTACCAACTCAGAGTGGTGGTAGATGTCCCATCTCTGGAAGCGTTCAAGGTCAGTTTGGATGGGTCTTTAAGCAACCTGACTTATTTGAAGATGTCCCTACTCATTGCAGCAGGGTTGGACTAGATGACCTTTAAAGGTCCTTGTACCCAATACATTCTATGATTCTAAGCACCATTCCTAGTGTGTGACTAACACATGCCATACTATTATTTAATTACTTAAATTTCTCTCATATATCTTTCTGATTTGTATTGAAAACCTATGATCATTAAGGTCATTATTAATTACTCATATGCTAGAATATGGGAATTAGCTTTTTGATCTGACAGTATGACACTTATTTTTGAAGAAATAAATTATAGAATAATACTTTTCCACAAAACATTCTAATATGATGGGGGACATCAGAAAAAATATGTCAAGCAATGGTCCAAATCACAAGGGAATGATATATACAATATATTTTATAACTAATAGTTTTTTGGAAATATGTCAAATGTTTTTTAGACCAAAATTTCAGTTTCTTTGATTGTCTTTTCCTCCTATGCATACTCTACTGTTTTATTGTCTTTTCTATGTAAAAATACACAACTAAATAACAGAAATGAAATTTCTTTTGGGCAAACTGCTTCTACTGCATTTCAGTATGCAGTATTATGACATATAGTGAATTAAATAGCTGTGGAAGAAATATTACCAAAAAAGATTCAGATTTATAGTGAGACAATATGAATGATGGTCTGGAAAATTCTTTATTGGATTTTAATTTTTATATTTATATTATTAATAGAAAAAAATACTTCTCAAATAAATTAATTATATATCTGGGCTTTGCTTTTTGAAATGTGTCTTGAGAATCTTAAAGAAGCCAGATGTTGAAGTTAATTCTGTTCTGGTCTACTTCATGATTTGTGCCACTAGTCATTGCTGACAGGCTGGGTGCTGCTGCTGGGCTTAGAATTTTAGAAAATACTACATTTTTCAAATTAAGGTCTCAATGTCACAGATATGAATGTTGCAAAACATTTTTGAAAATTTAGGTACTCTGCAACCACATTAATTATTAAGGTAGGATGACCATTTCCAGTGGAATGAGAAATGTTTCCCCAATATAATTACATTCTCTTACACACTAAAATATTTTGAAAAAAAATGTGAATTATAGTAGCAAAAAATGAAACAATTCTGTGGACTGCACAAAATGAAGACATTAACTCTGAAATAAGGCACTGTTCCTGGAAACCTTGGAGTGTATCCCCAGAAGTACTGTCTCCTTAAACCAGGTTCATTTAAGCAGAAGTTGCTAGCCTCTTGGAAGGTGCTCAGCATCTTGAAAGATCAAGCTTTTGAGAGATGCTTTAGAGGTAAATTATGCTCTTCAACCTGTACTTTCCCACCCTACAATTCTTTACACCTCATCACTAACTGACCTGACATCGTAATGACTGCTGAACTGAGTAGACATCTGCAATTTTAGAAAGTAATCATAGCCTCTGCTTTAGCGCCCCCCTGCTGCTTTGAACAATTTATGAACAATAGCTGATGATGGTTAAATAATTAATTCAGCTGAATGAAATCTCTGAATAGATTTCATATTGTTAGGAAAATAAAAATGTCACAAGAGGTAAGGAAGAAGGATGGGAAGACTTTCTATTCCATTTAAATACCATAGTTTCCCACTTCTGTGTAACAGATGACAGAAAGAAATTGGAAAATCATTATATCCTATCTTCTTTCAACAGATATAGTGGGGGTTTTTTCCACTTCTTGGTTCCTTCTCCCTGAAACAAAAACTAGATCTATGTCTATCTTGGACCAAGTATTCTTCAGACCAAGTCTGAATTAACTGTGATTTAAGCTACTTGCAGAATTCATATTTATTTCAATTAAAATAATTTTTAAGTGACTCATTGAAAGATACACTGAGTGATCTTTCTCCTTTCAGTCACATAGTAGCTGAAGAGCAAATTTCATTTTTTGGACTGCTGTGATGTATATGGCCAAAAAAAAAAACAATAGGAAAAAAAGCCTAATTCAGCAAAGCTGATAACAGATACTACATACAAGAGACTTGAGTCCAGAAGACATTGTAAAATTGTAATGTGAAATTACTTTTAGGCCAGTGCACAATATACTGTGGTTTTCATTAACTTTATTACCATTTCATGGCAGGTCGACAATATAGAAGAGAGTGCAAATGAAAATTGTTCCTATGTAAAAGAGTTTTTCTATGAAAAAGCAACGGCACAATAACATCTATTGCCCTGCCCTAAATATTATAATATAATGTCACTCTGAGAGACAGCATATTGGGCTAGATGGGCAAGCATTCTGACATAGAAGGACATTTCTTGTAGATTGCAATGGAGTAAGTAAAATCCATACTCCTCAACATTATTGCCCGAAGGAGGTTATGAGCAGACTTCCGTATTTGCTGATGAGAGATGGTAAATAGAAGTGTAGAGAAATGTAGTGTTTTAGTCACACTCTTAGCAAAATACTAGATGAAAATCAATGTTAAAAGTGAGAAAAAATAACTATAAAATGTTTCAATGAATCATGAAAGGGACTAGCTCATATAATTGAGAATTTGTTAATATTCCTTCATCTAATATAATGTGCAAACTCAAATATACTGAATCACAATAAACTGGAAATTAGTAACATGTAAATATATATTTATTATACAATTATCAAATATCTGAAGAAAAAAAAGCTTACAGGGGAAGGTATTCATTCATATTTTAAATATGAGAATGATTCATTAAATATTTTCATAAATGAGGATAAATGGCCTGAAAATTATCTCCATGTAAATTAGACACAAAGCTTTCTTGAAAATGCTGTTGTCCTATTCTCTTAGTAGATTTTGTTGCCATATAAAAGGCATAATTTCTAGAACAAAAATGAAGGAAAGTTATATACTGAACTTCAGTGCCTCCAGGGTTTGCACTTTGTCTCTCACTATGAATCTCCTACTCAATTCTTCCTACCCCTTAATGTTTATTTTCTTTCAAGTAATAACCACTACCATGCTACTTGCTCTTCCTCCTCTCCCCTAGTTAAGTCTTTTTTTACTTCTCCAAGCTTGCCTAACTTTGCCTTTCATAAAAAGACATAGATGAGATAACAGAAGCATAATGAGAACAGAAAAATAATTTCCTAGAATTAGGAGTTTAAAAATTGTGCCATCCTCTAGTGGTGAAAATAAAACACTCTTACCTTTCAAAATAAGCCCTTAGTAGATTTTCTAGAACAGATTCTGTAGGTTTTATAGCAATTGTCTTCCTTTTACAAACTTTTAGTTTTCAAAGATTAGCAAACAGAATTGCAATTGATTTACATGTAGTTTAGTGATAGCAAAAAAACCCAAAATTTTGTTATACTAAAGACTGTCTGAAAAGGATGGTGTTACTCCAGAATATTCACCAGAGAAAAAATGTTTGCTTCTTTTTTTTTTTGTTACACTAGGAAAAAACCTAATAAGTCTCAAGGTCACCAGGGTTATCCTAGAGTGACACTATGTCCATTCTGCTTTGAGAAATAAATTATCTTCCATCACTTCTCCCCAGCTATGCTCCATATTCAGCTCCTCTCTATTTATACTTGCTTCCTTCATGGTTGTGTAGCATACCTTGTTATCTTTTTCAATATATTTGTTATCAGTGGTAGTTGCCTCAGATACATAATGTTTTCTTCACCTGTGTAAATTCAATGTCAACTTGAGGTCAAGTTGACAGACACGCAAATATGTGTCAGAAGTGTAACTGAACTCTGCATCTACATTTAAAATTTCTCCTGACTTCTGGGACAGAGCCTGACAGATCATATTTAAAAGAAGATAGCTCCAAGCTCAGCAGTTTGTTCATCAATTTAGATTCAGTTTTCAAGGTAGACAGGACACTATTCTTGAAATACCTATGAGGAAACTAGACCTGGATAGCTATTTTGAGTTAATGTGATTCAACGATTACCTCTTCAAAATGTCGCTTCAAGTATCTGCCCATTCATCTGAAGTCTGCTTAATGAAGAAAACAAAATAAAAGAGGACTTAGACAAACACTTCAAAACACAGTCTAAAGTCACACATATATCTAGATTCTTAGCCATGTGGGACAAATTTTTAGAAAACCTGATAATTCAGTTTCTCAGGAAAATCAACGTGACTTGCAGATAATCAGCTGTCTAAAATACTCATGCCAATTTTAAGTGTCTTTAGTAATTCACCTTGTACATTGCATTACTAGTAAAGAGATTTTATCAAAGGCAAGAGAATTCTGATATATTTAACTTTTTCCCGTTAACTGCAAAATATTATTCTTTACCTCTTTTATGTTAATTTAAGAATTCCATTTGTATTTGTGTGTTTCTCTTTTAATTGTCCATTAATATGCATCAAGAGATTAAAGAACATGAGTAAAATACTTTCTCACACTGTGTCTCTTCTTATCTAGCTGCTGACTTCCAAAGAGCCAGAATTTCACCATGGAAGCCCAGCACTTGAGTTGGAAAATGCAACCTGCTGCCAACTGCCATTTCATCTCAGAGTAAAGCATCTAATTTCCCTTGGCAGAGGTCTGAGAAAATATTTCAAAAGAGCATTTGCTGATCTTGCATCATAACTACTTTACTTTCTTCATATTTAATACTCTTAACAATGCAAACGCGTATTTCTCATTAACTGATTCTTATTTCTGCTTTCCCTATAATCCCGTTTGTTTATTTTTAAAGTGCCTATTTTCTTAACTCAGAATGCTTCTTCCATTCTGGAGGACTTAACTTGCTGTTCTCTTGCAGGTTGCTCTTATTTTTTTTTTTTATTTGCACAACCCAATAAGAAGTAAAATAATATAATAATAAGAATGTTAAGGTTATTTCTACATCACATTATTGTCATATTGTTTTCTTGTACTCTCCCACCAGTCCATCTAGACTCATCTTTTATTCTCTTTTGAGTTTAAGGCAGATTTTTTTTTTTTCAGGCATTGCTAGCTCACATAAGAAAACAGAGTCCTAAGCTACGTTAAAGTCATAATGGATACAGGATACTCACTTTCATTACAAGAAAAATGTTTGAGGTTTTTTTTATTTATTTTGTTTTTATACTCAAGTTCACTAATTTACAGTGAAATTCTACTATTGGAAACAAAATACCCTGATAGTTTTCATCTCATTTCACAGTCTGAAGTAGAAGACTCATGTTTAATCTGTCTTGTTATATGGAAGAAATCAGAAAATTGCCTTTTATGTTTGTTTTGTTTCTTGTTAGACTGGGCATGAACAATGACTTCTATAATCTGGTGGAACCTATTCAGTTTTGGTGGCCTTTCAACATACTCTATAGAAAGATTCAGTGACTTTTCATTCACATAAGAAAAGACTGAAATAAGCACTAGCGATTTGTAGTATCTGCTCTAGAAAATTTCCATACCTTGTGATTTTAATTTTCTGATGATTAACACATGACACTTACTCTTTTTTTTCTTTCAAAAGAAAAGTAGCATAATTCTTTGATTTCATTAAATAAAGTTCAGAACTTGTTTTGTCACACTTCTTCAAATCCAAGATTAATATTAGACTCAACAGATAAATAAGCAAATGCAGGATTGACTCAAGCTTTACATTTTAGACATTAAAACTGAAATGATCCCTCTGAAGGATTTGATTTTCATCTTCATGATTATAAGCATTATTACAAGAAGCTGCTACAACAATACAAGCTTTTAGGGTTTTTTTGTCTTCATATTCCTTTAGTATAAACTTCATACTAAAACTTTTCAGGAAAGTTAGAAGTACTTTAAAAAATAGTTCTGTGAGCAAGGAAGTACACAAATAAGTAGCCTGCAGGATTTTAATCAATGGACTGGTGGAATTACTTATGAGTGAACTACAAAAATTCCCTAATTGCTTCTAAAAAATTATTTACATGTCTAAAGGTAAGCTATGTCGTTATGTGTTCTAGTTGTATGGATACAGTTGTCTGAAAACAAGCTATTTTAATATACTGGAAACATTTATCAGAATTTTTTCAGTACCTAAGAAACAGGACTCTCCAGTCAATGAATGAATAAACAGTTCTCAGAAACCTGGATTGAAAATCTGACAAACCATAAGAGAATCATAAAATCGTAGAATCATAGAATGTATTTGGTTGGAAGGGACCTTTAAAGATCATCTGGTCCAACCCCCCTGCAGTAAGCAGGGACACTGATCAGGTTGCTCAGAGCCCCATCAAGCCTGACCTTGAATATCTCCAGGGATGGGGCCTCCACCACCTCTCTGGGCAAACTGTTCCAGTGATCTGTCACCCTCATACTGAAAAACTTTTTCCTAATATCCAACCTAAATTGACCCTTTTCTAGTTTAAAACCATTACTCCTCATCCTATCATTACATGCTCTTGTGAACAGCTCTTCCCCCGATTTCTTGTAGGCAGCTTTCAGGTATTAGACAGTCGCTACAAGGTCTCCCTAGAGCCTTCTCTTCTCTAGGCTGAACAACCCCAACTCTCTCAGCCTGTCCTCGTAGCACAGGTGCTCCAGCCCTCTGATCATCTTTGTTGCCCTCCTCTGTTCCAACTCCAGCACTTCAATGTCCTTTTTGTGTTGCGAACTTCAAAGCTGGACGCAATACTCCAGGTGAGGTCTCACCAGAGTAGAGTAGAGGGGCAGAATCACCTCCCTCGATCTGCTGGCCACACTTCTTTTGATGCAGCCCAGGATAGGGTTGGCCTTCGGGGCTGCAGGTGCACATTGGTGGCTCATGTCCAGCTTCATCCACCAGGACTTCCAAATTCTTTTCCTCAGGACTGCTTTCCAGCACATCATTTCCTAGCTTGTATCAGTAATGAGGATTGCCCCTACCTAGGTGCAAGACCTTGTACTTGGCCTTGTTGAACCTCATGAAGTTCACCTGGGCCCACTTCTCCAGCTTGTCCAGGTCTCTCTGGATGGCATCCCTTCCCTCTGGCACATTAATCTCACCAGCCAGCTTGGTATTGTCAGCTAACTTGCTGAGGGTGGACTGAGTCATGCTGTCAATATCATTAATGAAGATATTAAACAGCACTAGTCCCGGTACAGACTGTTGAGGGACACCATTTGTCACCATCTTCCATCTGGACATTGAGCCATTGGTCGCTACTCTCTGGATGCGACCATAGAGCCAATTCCTTATCCACTGAACAGTCGACTCATCAAATCCATACCTCTCTAACTTAGAGAG
>NW_010168588.1:0-271 GCF_000695765.1 Mesitornis unicolor
AAATCACAGCAACATCTTTCAGTCCTAGCCCCTTTCTTCTGGTTGTCGGAGCCCAGTGTTTCCCATTCTGATGTAAGACACAGTGCTTATACTGAAAAAGCCTGGGTACAAACGTTGGCTTCCCAGGGAAGCAAAGAAGCCCAGAACCCCAGGCTTTGTCGGGCTAAAAGAGTGCTTCCCAGGGAAGGTCAGGCCCCACAGCAGATTTCAGTCCTAACCCTTTTGATGTCAGTGCAGGTTCCAGCCATTTACGTTTTGGGAGATTGGATCT
>NW_010168589.1:0-18367 GCF_000695765.1 Mesitornis unicolor
TAATTGCAAATAAGAAGAAACTGTCTCTCAGTATCCTGGTGTCCAGCACGCCTGATCCCAGTTACCAGCTGCTGATTTGTCAAATGAAGCTCTGTAGACACCTTCAACTGAACTGTAGCTGACCATATCTGCCATTGGAAAATTACTGATGAAACACAGACCTACACTACAAAAGCATGTTCCCATTGCACGCTTTTTTTTAACATTTTATGAAGAAAATCTGGAACCTTCTTGAGCTTTTTTGTCCTTATATCAACTTCCCTCAGGACAATTCCGGATACTACCCAGCAAAAAAAACTGAGGAACATTCATCAGAATCAGCCAGCAAAATTCAAAGTAACTTCAAGTTCAAATTCAGTGTTTCTCATGTGATGAAAGAGAGGTGCACACAGCCTCACCTACAAGATTTTTGTGAATCTAGCTGAACTTGTATACAGAAATGTATGATTTGGTCAGTCTTTCTGACTGCAACTTACTGTTATTCCTAGATGTATACATGCCTAACTATCATATTAAAGGTTGGATGCTGGCCCTGGCACCATTATATTGTCCACTAGCCAATTACCAGAGCTGCCAGAGCTTAAACAAGATTTTTCTCCTATTCTCATATTACTCTTCCTGGTGCTGACCCTGATATGAAGTCCACATTCATGTCTTAGAAAAAAAGCATGCAACATGAAAATCCCATGACTGTAACTTCACTGCAGGTCAGACAAGAAGCTGGAAGAAAAAGCTGTTTTCAAACAAAAAACAGCCTACAACACCAGCCTAAAGAAAGTTGAACGCAAAGGTCAGATTTGCTGAATTAGTGCCTCTAAAGTATTTACATGCCAAACATTAAACTTCTGGTGTTGAATAAGCTCAAAACTTACAAGATCAAGCTTTAAATTATGTACTATGAGTTAATTTTTTCTTTAACAGAATAACAGAATATTAGGAGTTGGAAGGGACCTTGAAAGATGATCCAGTTCAACCCCTGCCAGAGCAGGATCACCTAGACCATGTCACACAGGAACGCGTCCAGGCGGGTCTTGAATGACACTCGCCCTTTACAAATTTATAACCATGAATGAGGTCACCCCTCAGTCTCCTCTTCTCTAAGCTAAAGAGACCCAGTTCCCTCAGCCGCTCCTCATAAGGGAGATGCTCCACTCCCTCCATCATCTTTGTGGCTCTGTGCTGGACTCTTTCAAGCAGTTCCCTGTCCTTCTTGAAGTGAGGGGCCCAGAATTGGACACAATATTCCAGATGTGGTCTGACCAGGGTAGAGTAGAGGGGGAGGAGAACCTCTCTTAACCTACTTTTAAATCATGATTACTCTAATTTTGAAGCTACACACATTGTTTATTACCTCAAGATATCACTATACACACACTTTCCTTTTATATATGAATTTCAAAGATATTCCCTTTGCTCTCACAAAAACAAAAAAAACATGACCTCTGAAAACATAATTGCTATCTTCATAAATTACTTTGTCAGGTCAATGATTTTATTATTCTACATATCCTAAGTTTCCAGTGGATTTACCAGGAAAACACCAGCTACTACATTATTATTTCTTGGCGTTGTATTCAAGAGTCAGAGAGGCCAAATTCTCTCATCTTTATACATTTATACTCACATAAAGAAGTGTGAGAAGGAAAACAGACCCTCAATGTTTTCTAAAGACAAGGTGACCAGACTAATTTTCTATGACATAACATGTACTTTCTTTCTACTTAAACAACCTGTTCCATCTGGAAATTCTAGATACCTTCCAAACCATGAGTTTCCATGCTGATAAGATTTTTTTCTATTTGGAGAATTCATCAGCCACAAACACAGGATCTGTTCATTCTGTCTGTTTCCTCAGCGCTCATGAGATGGAAAGTTAGAACAAAAAATGTATACAAAAGCCATTAGGGTAAGCAGCATTCATTTTCAGAAGAATGAAGGGAACAGGGTATCGAATGATAAGATGAAGGAACGCATACTCTAAATGAAAGAAAAATACAAGGTCTGTAATTTGTATCTCAACGTTGCTTTTTTCATTTACCATTAAAACATCCAACATAAGATGATATTTATTAATACTTCAGTACCTCCCAGTGCCAACATCCCACACTGTTACTGTATGGTCAAAGGAGTCAGTGGTAATCCTATCTCCAGTGGTGTTAAAAGACAATGCAATAATTTCTGCTGAATGCCCCTAAGAGAATTTTTTAAAAGGAATATGAGAATGCAAATATAACTTTTCCATTAATATAGTTCAATATGTAGCTTTTTTTCAGCAGCATAATCCTTCTATAACCCTTCAATGTATTATTTACTTTCTTGTCCAGTATATCACAATTTCAAGAGAAAGGTCTGGACTGTGAAATAGTCACTATTCCAACAACTGAAAAAAAATCAAGCACATCACTTAAGCAGTGAGCAATTGTCCAGTGATGTCATCAGTGCATATTTTCTGTACTTGATTTAAACAGAATCACATTTGTTCACCGATACATACTGAAATCAGATCATAGAATCATAGAATAGTTTGGGTTGGAAGGGAGCTTGAAAGGTTATCTAGTCTAACCCCTCTCATTGTAAAAGCTTTGTCCCTTATATCTAGTCTAAATCTATCCTCTTTTAGTTTAAAACCATTATGCCTTGTCCTATCACAACAGGCCCTGCTAAGAAATTTGTCCCTATCTTTCTTATAAGCCCCCTTTAAATACTGAAAGGCTGCAATAAGGTCTCCCTGCAGCCTCCTCTTCTCCAGACTGAACAACCTGTTATTTATCTCAGTTAGAAAACTAAGAAAGCAAGAAATATCCTTAAAAACATAAGGATCTGGCTGTGGTGTCCATGCTTCCAGTTGCCACCAACGTGCTCTGAAGATTAAATGATAAACATACCTGTAGCAAGAAACACTGGACGGAAAAAGTGGGAGAGTATTTATATACATTTTCTCAAAAACAACAGGTCAGGATTAATAGTTTTAAATAAGACAAAACTCTGACTTAATATTTTATGGCATACAGAGAAACTGCAGAGTTTTTCCAACAGTTCACAAATCCTTATAGCATTGCTCTGGATGACTACTCAAATCAAACGGACTAATTGGTTGCTTTGCAACGGCAACATATTAAAAAGACTTATTGGAATATTTCCTGTATTTTTTTCTGAACCTGGATTAGAATTCACTATCTAGGTGCTTCATTTTGTGTCACGAGGAGAAATTATTTAGTTTACAAAGTTTTAATGAAAATCAAGCCTGAAGCAGTTTGTTCATCTATTAACAGTGCATAGTTAACTGGCAGAGAACTATCTATTCAGTATCGGTATCTGTAATAAATTAAACTTATGCAATCTTAAAAAAGCTTCTAATTTCTAAACCTCCTCCTCTAACTTCAAGAAGTTTTAATTGTGTACACACACTTTCACACCCTTGCATGCACACTCGTTCCCTCTCATAGGATGAGTACCCACAAGTACACCCCTGTTTCCTAGGAGTGTATGTTCCCATACTTGCACACACCTTCCCTAGGAGACAGGAGTGCTCTAGGTTTAGTTGAACACATGCTGTTTCCTACAGTCTGCTGATCCACACGCCAGAAAGAAGGCATCCAAATTCGCAAATGCACACGTTACAGGGAGGACAAGGGGGCATTTTTTTTGAACCCCATACTGATAACACATGCACCAGATGCAGATTTTTCATGGTGTCTCCAAGACGAAGGCTACACTCTCTGGTCTAGGCAGACATTGTCATGCCCAAGGTGACATCTGGAAGTACCAGAGCAAGTTTTGACAACTGCTACTGCCAGACATTAGTCTCCCTCACCCTGTTATAAATTGTCTCGATTCTTTTATACTTCTATTCAGGCTTTTCTACTTCTTATTTCAAAATTCTCCTTGAGATTCTCCAGTTACTGTTCAATCCGACTGACAGTAGTACCTGACACTAACATTTGGTAGGCTTCTTCTTTAACTTGATCAGTCTGGGGAAAAGACTCTCCAGACAGTTTTGTGTACTCACAGACACACTATGTACACTCACACTCTTATCTTAACAGGTATCATTATCTAGGCCATTTGCCAAGGGCATCCCCACAACGTCATATTTATTTACGAAAAAGCAAGAACAAAACCTCAACAACTTAATTAATTTTTCACATAAAAAATCATGTACTCTTCTCCCCATTCTCTGTAATTATTCAGTTTTCTGCTAATAAAGACTACGAGGTGCCATGTGAAAAGGAAAACAGTAGTTGAGATCACTGGTGCATTTTCACTGTGTCCCATTTTTTTTCTTTTTTCTTTTTTCTTTTTTCTTTTTTCTTTTTTCTTTTTTCTTTTTTCTTTTTTCTTTTTTCTTTTTTCTTTTTTCTTATACTGAATAACTATGGACATGCCCTTGACAGCTATGTATCATATGCAATAACGGTCCTTCAGAAACAGGTTTCATTCACAGAAACACATAGTTTTCTGCTGGTATTATCTTCTACTAATTACTAGCTAGCACAACTCTTAACACTTTGGGTCTAATCTAACCCCTACAGAAGTCAGGAGAAATTGAGAGGCCTTTAAATATTTAGCTTACTGACTTGTGAAAGCAATATCACTGCAACCTGTCTCAAGAAGAAAACATGTATCCATTGTAGGGGATAAATGTTTCAAAGTATCCAGAGAATCAAAAACCCACTGAAACCAATCTCACCTTCCACCAAGGTAAACCAACACTTTCTCGTACTAGTTATAGGCCTCACAGTCTACAAATTAAACTTCAATTGTTTCTAGAAACAATTTCCAGTGTTGCTTTATTGAATAATGATTGTATAACTATTTTTGTTAAAAAATATAATCCACATTGAAATTCAGAGTTTCACTGGATTTGCCCCGATCTTTCAAGTTGGAATGTTGTACATTAAGATATTTGCTATTGCAAATGGGGCTCCTAATGCATTGGGAAGAAAACCAACCGTTTTTAAGCTGAAACTGTTTTCTTTTTATATATCTTTGACATTTCAGCATCCCATATGTTCTCAGTTAACACACTTAAAATTTCAGAAATTCATTCTTCCATAGCTCAAATTGGTCCTGTACGTGAAGTACAGATCTCAGCATGAAAGACAGCATACAAGCAATGATATTCTTGTGTATTCAGTGGTGCAAATATGAGAGACAATGCGAGATATCTAGAAAAAAGTGAGATATGTAAACACATCAAGGGAAAATATGTGCAATAAATTGAAAATTCTGATTGTTACGACATTTTAAAAAAATGTTTTAACATTTAGCAAACAAGGCGATTGGAACAAACTAAAAATAAAAATATATTATTGAGCTATATAACAATGCTTTCCTATTTTTCTTAAGAACTGTCAGAATGTCTTTTCTTGCAGTGTAGAGACGTTCACAATGTCTGAATGTGTGAAAGTGTGAACAGATGCAGCACAATGGATGGCCCTTCCAGTGTCAGCTCACAGGGACTTGGAACCCACAGCCATCAATTATGTTGTGTGGAAACATAAAGGAATAAGAAATGTCCATCAGTACTCACTACTTCTGCAATATGTCCTCTGAAAGTATAACATTTTCCTGTTTCCATACTCCACAGTTTGCAGGTTTTATCAAAAGATCCAGTGGCAATCTTGTCACTAAATGGAAAAAATCCTGTCATTTTTATTTGGAAGAAAAAACCAACTTCTGACTTCAAAGACGGTAAAAGTCATGGAAACGATAGCTACTCATCAAACCTTCCGTGCATTTTGGTGCATTCCACCACACTGCAAGCTTCCAGAGCAGGATTTCATAAACAGAAGTTACACCAAGGGAAAAAAATTAGCAGACATAATTAGTTTCCAAAAAAGCCACTGTGCCTACCTATTAGCACAGAAGTGTTCATAACTGATGACTATCATTAAGGATGAGGTTACTTGCTGTACTTACAGATGTATTTGAAAGTCATGTCATTTCATTAGATAGCATCTGTTAGTTTATCAACAGTTACAAACTCTTTTTATAAGCAGTTTACCCAAATTTCAGAGGTCAAACTCCACTCCCACTGAAGTCAGTGGAAGTGTTGTGACCAACTGCAGTTAAAGCAAGACTGAATAGAGGTACCCAGAAAATGTAGCAAGGGGCACTGTATCAAAACCTAAAGATTAACAGGAAAAACTGCTGAACTGCTTTTACTGAACTTTTAAATTAAAAGTAGCTTATCAGGTTTTTACTTACTACATATGGCTTCTCCACTTTTATGTTACAGTCTAGTTCTTGATCTTTGCACAGATTTTTTTGTCATACATTGGTTTCTTCAAAGTAATATCTTTTTTTTTCCAAAGTAAAGAATATTAGAACAGAAGACATTGAATTAGTGGGTTCTAGGTTGGATAAAGTTTGTTCATTTAGAAGGAAATGTTGATGCTCCAAATAGTGTAAGAACAAGTCTTTAACATTTATTTCCTGATGTTAACTGTGTAATGCTTAACTGATAAATAGGACATCTGACAGTGAAAGGAGTAAATGTGCTTCAACAGAAAACTAGAATTTAATTTGTCTTATTTTGCAGAGAAGCAAAATGGTTTACTTACACACAACAGCTTCCTCAGGAAGCAAATGACAATGAAACTTCACTAGCTAACACGTAATTCCCTTCACCTAACAGGTGGTAACTGTAACCCAGGTATTGCAGAAAACAAAAGACACAGCAATAAATATTCAACATTCATACAGCAGCACCCTGTGGATTTCATAAAAATTACTCAACAGCTCTGACACTTCTAAATCGTCACAAATAATAATGGTATAAGACCAAATGGTGAAATCTGCTTTTGTTATGACAGAAATGCTCTTTCTCCTTAACTGAAGCAACACAAGCTGTCATAAGTACTTATATCTGACATCACATGCAATTACATGGAGGTGATAAAGAATGATTAACATTCAGAACACAATCTGATCATGTAGAAATCATCAAAATAAATCTGTGTTTCAAGTTCTTAAACTGATTCATATATGTCTTCTTCAAGATACTGAATATCTGATGAAGTTCATGTTTTGGATTTCTTAATTTAATTTAAAAAAATACAGCAGAAAACATGCTTGAATGTGTCTCTTATACAAACACTATACAGTGTCATCGTGTGGTGATTAGCTACAGTTGATGTTTACAAATTAAGAATTTGAACTCTTTTTATTTCAGATCGTTTTATGTTAAAGTTTGAGTAACAGTTCTGCATTTGCAAAATAACATGATAAGCAATTATGATGCATTGCAGAGAAAATATATTTACCCATATGGATTATTGAAAGCTATTGCATAGACAACATTTCTGTGTCCCACCAGCATATGTAGCTCTTCTCCTGATGCAGTATCCCATACTTTGCAGGGTCTATCATAGCTTCCAGTGATAAAGCTAAAGCAAAGAGAAATTAATCTCTGAATAAGTTATATTTCTTACTGGTCCTGGTGCATAGTCAAATGAGTTATTTCACAGATTTCAGTTAGTACTGTCTCAGATCCTAAATCTCTTCTTTCTTTCAAAAATGTAGATTAATGACTATAGAGATTCCTTTTCTTTTATTTTTTTAAAATATTACTCATAAAAAAGGTTTCTAATCTGTAACGTATGCCAACTAAAAAGCAAGTTGCTACTTTCAAGAAATGAAGGAAAAATGATTAGGCATATGCCCACAGTGAAATAAATTAACATGAAACTCCCCTGTACTTGAAGTCCAAAATGAATTTATGTCAAAGCATCATTAGCTTTTAGTAATCTTCATTTTATTGCCATAAAGGTGCTTCTTTCTGAAATATACTGATTGTCAACAAACTATCACCTTGGAAAAAAAATACATAAACTGAATCTCACCTGCTGCTTTTTTGCATCTGCCATTGGTTTTCCCACCAAGGCCTGAAATCCTATCCTATTCAGTCAAGCTTGAAGCTGCTTATAAGCACCAAAACTGAATTCCTTTTGCAGCAAGATAAGAGCACTGAAATTCCCTTACAATTTAATTTACAAATACAAAACTTTGGCGATTATTATTTTGACTTTGAAAACAACTTACCGGGAACCAGACTTGTTAAATGCTGCATTAATCAGTGGCAATATATGTGTTTTAAGTGCCTGAAATAGAAGCAGGGGAAGGAGAAGAAAACAATACTTGATGCAGTGAAAGAAAGAAAGAAAGAAAGAAAGAAAGAAAGAAAGAAAGAAAGAAAGAAAGAAAGAAAGAAAGAAAGAAAGAAAGAAAGAAAGAAAGAAAGAAACACAAACACCAACCCCCAAACAAACAAAAAACAAACTACAATTGCTCAAAATACTCAATGGGTTAATATTTTTCCTCCTGTCAGATTAGCAGTTACAGCTGTAACCTCTAACACATTAGTCCCTAAATGAAAAGTCCCCCATGCTTCAGCAGGTTACCACTGCAATTATATAGTATTGATTTCAAATTTATGTTTTACTTGAATGAACTGTCTTTTCTCTCATTGTTTTTTCTCCACCTTTTCTGAGACCAGCAAAGTAACCCTAGATCAGAAAAGGCATGCAGAACCATAACGAAGAGACTTATCAAGACAAAATTCAAAGAGAGAATTTCAAATCTGATGTCTGCCTGTATTGTCTAGGTTATGGAGGTCACTATTTTTCTAACATTGCTTTTCAGGTCCTTTAATCAGACAGTATGTTTCACGTAAATTACCTCATAACTATAGTAATACATATTAAGGTTTATAAAACATAGCTGATAATGGTTTTGGATACTGCCAATGAAAGTCAGCGTGCCATGATGCTTTGAAAGTGACCAAAAAAATAGAATCCAGTTTGTGTTTGGATAAGGTGGCTACCGTATAACAGTGTTTGCATTTGAACAACTATCACCTATTATAAGCTGGCTTCTGCTCGAGTCTAAAGCATAATAAAATCATAACCTGCAAAATCACAGCAATTGCTGACAGTGAAGTAAAGGGATGTTAAAAGTACAGCTGTGGTCCACTAGATCTTCTCTGTAGTGTAAGAGTGAAGAAAAAATTATTTATGAGCAATGCCATTTAATCACTGACATATTACCAGAGCTTCAACTTTTTGTTCTTATCTCTAGCTTTCTCAGCTGTCTGTCTCCAAAAGGAAAATGAAAGGAGCTCAGAGATCTACTTGGAAGAGTAGGGACTGATCAAAATGGAAGAGAAACAACAATGGTCAAGTGAAGAACTGAGAGAGAGAAACAGTAATTTCTGTTCTCCAGGGAAAGTAAAAGTTTTGCATTCAGCTACAGCAGTAGGAATGTGCAGTCAAGGTGTGGAAATGACAAAAATGTTTTGCTTTTTTTAAAAAACAGCCCAGTATACAAATATCTACATATGAGAATAGCTAAGTAAGGAAATCTGTGGAAATTCAATCCATGGCATTTTTAGGGCTCCATGCAGGCAGCTCTGAACAACAGACATATTTAACAATTATGGGGAGAAAAGGGAAGAAAAAGAGGTGGGTTTATGTTCAATTTCAGATCACAGGACTAATTCTTTTCCTCCAATGCTCAGTGCTGCACTTGCTTCATTGACAGAACACTAAGCCAGCAAGAATTGCTTGTGCGAATGATACAATAATAAAATCCTAAAGTGATATTAAAAAGAACATACCTTGGTTTTGCAAAATCCTATACAGCAGTCCCTAAGGTAAAAATCTGCAAATCATTACAGCATACAAGTTCTATGTAATTGTTTAAAACCTGAGAAATTGTTAAAAAAGCTTGTTTCTCTGCACGGTGCCTAACATACACCATCAACACAATTACTGGAAATAACTAAAAAATAGGTTTATACACTCACTTAAGATTATGCTCCAGTGGAACAGGAAAAAAATCTCATTTCCAAACAAAGTAAACACATGGAACATTGTTTTGGGGAAAAAAAATCTCACTCCCTTGTATCCCTTGTATCTCAGAAGCACCTGATAATCATGTTGCATTTACAAGCATTAAATGGCACTGAAACATAAACCAAGTTCTTCTCACACACTTCTAATGGCTCTTGAGTGAAGGAAATAAGCCTGCACTGATTAGGTTTGCCTGCCTTTACTATTTCCAAATACAGAAGCTCAAATGTGGCACTATACCCAATAAAGAACAAATACATTACTTACATTGATTTGTCAGTCTATATGATTAACAAACAATTTTTAAAGCTTGTGAAAAGCAAGGCATTATCTTAATTGAGAGCACAGCTTAAAATAGACATTAACTTTTTAACCTTAAGATGCCTTATGACATAGCTCTGTTTTCAAGGTTAAATACACAGATCTTTGTAGAAGAACCCAAGTTATACGTAGCAACATGTAGGGTTTGGGGGGTTTTTAAGCCAAACAAACCAACACAAGATTTCTTCCTTTTCTCTCTAAATTGAAGGCAACACTCACACGGCACTGCTCAGCAATTTTAAAAGCTACACATTGCCACCTGCTGACAAAATGAAGATACAACGCTTAATTATTTCAGATTGCAACACACAATATCTGAAAGTAATTGTATTTTCATTTCCACAATTAATTACAGTTACACCTATTCTCTTTTGACAGACTGAATCCTGGAACTGAAGCTCTGAAAGGTCTCTCTAATAATTGTTCTTGAAAAGCTTATTAATTTAATTTTTTTTAAGTGCTGGATGTAAGCTGAACATCAAAGTACTAAAATTCAAACATAATAGTAACGGCAGAAAGTAGAGACAATCGGTATTACTGTTTGTTGCAGACTACATAAAGCGGCATAATTGTCACAAAATGAAGAAAAAGTAGACAAGAGTATGAAAATATTTTGGGCCTTTCCCAGCATCTAATTTCCTTGGGATCTATTTACATGTTCTGTTTAAACATAACTATGTATGTTGCTGGTCCACAGACTCATATCTGACAAATAAGAATATTATTTCTCTCCATCCAAAATACAATAACACACTCGTACATAAGCCTGTATAAACAGCACCTGGGAACAGTTATACCTCTCAGCCTTTTGGGGGAATTCCTGCCAGACATAACAAGGCCAGACTCAGTCACTCTGAACAGTGCAGAGGTGATTGAAAAGAGCTGAGAAATTCGTCATAATATCCAGATTTTGCAGAATATTCAGCCGTAAAAACATATTCACAACACCACAACTGAAACACCCAAAAATCCCTCAAATTATTTTAAAGATTACTCTGCCCTGAAAAAGATAGAATTTTTGATCTTTTTCCCCTAGCTTCTCTTGCAATCTTCATACTAAATGTATGATGTGTTCCTTGTACAAAGCTGTGATGAGAGGTTCTCCTTTTTGTATTTCTTCTACTAAGGCTACGGCATCTGTGTTAATTATGAGGAAAAACAAACCAACCAACTAACCAAACAACAACAACAAAAAACCCCACCAAAACCACCAGATTTCATCCTCTGGCAATAATTATTATTATAAAAGCAAGAATATTATTTACTTGCAGAGAAACAAGTAAGCAATTCAATGATACGCACTTATCTCATTCTGTAACAGCTTAAAGAAATATGGATAAATCTTTCTTTCTACACTTCTTTCTCTCTCTTACTAGAGTTGTTCAGTGAGATTTAACAAAAGTGACTTTCGCAAAGTGACTTATTACGTTTTATCCAGAGTACTAAGCTACACAGTTCCAGGTAGACAAAAATTAATAATTTTTAAATTTGATTTTATCGTCTTGCACATGCAGCCTACATTATCTACTAACTTTGGCCTACATGTAAGGACTTTCTCGTATCAATGTTGGTATTAAGACAATCATATTATTCCATTCTATGCTGCCTAATAAACTTCACAGATTTTGGCAACTTAATTTAATGGTGGCATTTTTTTCCTTTTTCTGATGCTTTTGAGTTGAGTTGAGCATATAGGCTGACTACTACGACCAAAACCATATTAAGGCTCTCATCTTTTGAGTGTCTAGAGGAAGATGTTAGCTGGAGGAAAGCAGAAGAAAGTTTGAGAGCTGCATAAAACTTCATAATCTTTTTGGCTAGCATCAGACAGTATGGAAAGTTCTGTGAAAAAATCCACCAGATATGACATTCAAATCTGTGAAAAGTTCCATACTTTTCATCTGTACAACTAGCTGATGGGAGGGAATGAAGTAGAAAAGAGCCAGACTTTTCTCAGTACTGCCCACTGAGAGAAGACCCAATGAGCAGAAACGAAAAACCCCCCCAAAAAGCCACAGGATATTCAACTTGAATACAAAAGTACACTTTTTTGCTGTGAGGGTGGTCAAACACTTGAATAGGTTTCACAGAGAGGTTGTGGAGTCTCCATCCAGGAGATATTCATAACCAAACTACACATGGTCTTGGTCAACCTGCTTTAGCTGACCCTGTTTTAGATGGTCTCAGAAAGTCCAAGCTAAACGATTCTTTGATTCTGTGACATACCACTATTGCCACTAAAGGCGCAAAACAGCCAGTCAAATAACCTCTCAAGCACTGGTGAAAAATATTACATGTAGCAGTATTAAAGCTAATTCAGCATAATAACTTGTTAAGTCAACTTTCTCATTACAACAGATTCATCCTATTCCTCATAAGGAAGACATAGGAGAGTTCAAGACTGGTGTCCTCCAACTAATTGACAACCAGAGCCAGATGTGATTGAGGATTGTCCTCCGCATAGCAAGTCTCACTTTCATCCTCATGAAATAACCTCTGCCTTCTATCTTACCTAACAATTTCCTGTCAAACTTTAAACTTTGGAGTAGATTGTATTTTTAATTCTTCATTTAGGCCAACTGATGATTTTTAGATATATCAAGCTCATGTAATTCATCAACCAGAAAATTTATGTTACTTGCAGCAGATGCAGATGCTTAGTTTCTCCACACAAACACATGGGAGTGAACCACTTACCTATTTTACACCCCATTACCTATGGTTGTTATGAGGATTAATTAATTAACAAGAGAGATCTGAACAGATGTCTAGTCATTATTTTCAGTGATTTCAACAGAGGTCATTTAAACCAATGTAACTGAGGGCTGAGTTAGACACAATTTTTGAAAACATTCTGAAGACTAGAAATACTATGACAGGTCCTAAGAACTAACTGTCATTCATCACAACATTACAATGTTAAGCACTGTATATTTCTGCTGCTTTTCTACAGGCATCTTGATAATCATAACTCTATAGGCAAAAAGAGGCTTGGCCTCTGAACAGAAAAGCATGATTGTAATAAACTGGAATGTAAAATTCTGTAATTAAAATAGTAAGATAACTATTTGACTATGTTATTTTTTTTTCTGTGTGTGTTTTAGCAAAGACATAGGTGGCCTCAATTATGTTTAAAACAATCTAATAGAGTTGGTTTTGAGCATGGTATAGAACAGCAGAGAGTGCTGTTATTTGAAATAATATCATACTTACTCAGGTCGAAGATCAAGTAGATCTATAGATCTGGTCTTTGGCTCACCATTTTGTACATATTCCAGGATAATTCCTTTAAAAAAATAAATCTTAATAAGATATTAGGGATTTTATAACATGCACTGTAGACTGCAATGCTTCCACTTTTTTTGCTCCACTGACTTCAGCAGACCTATTCTTTCCAAGAAGCCTGGAAAACATGGTTTTTTTAAAAATTTCATGTTTACTTCGCTGTTTGCAAAGATCTGTGTGCAGTAATGCATAGAAAATTGTAACACACTTTCCATGTCTTGGTGTGGTCTTTCACCTCTGCACCATTTACTGAGCTAAAGTATTAAAATGTTTAACCACATTGCTTCCTGTTTTGAAACAGTAGTTAAAAAAGAGTTATGCTGTTCCTTGGTTTTCTGTGGGAAAGGATAGTTTAGATTAATTTTTTCTCATTTTGCATTTTACCAAGTCCGTAAGAAAAATATTTAATGTGAAAGAAAGATCTGTTACTACAATACACTTCCTGAGCTGGCCGTTTTCATCTCATTTCACTTCTGAAAATTCAAGTCTCCTGACTGAGTCAATGATGAATGAGGAAGACAGCTTAGCAGGATAGCTTTCCAAAGCATGGTTTGGCTCAAAAAAGTCACAAAACAAAGAAAGGAAGTAAGAAGTGTGAAAACTTTTTGCTAAGCAAGCCTTTTGATAACGCATACACATTTTTTGTGTGCTGACTACTGTCACTTTTGACTTTTTAAACTTCTTACTGCGATGCAAATAAGACTGCCTTGATTTCGCAACAAAAAATCATTAATCTGTGACGAGTTGCTCCCAACTGGCAGTCTCTCAACCAACCGCCGTGCCAAAATACCCGCACCTGAACTCAGTCCAGGTGCAGGATCTACCCCCATGACTTCTGTCCTAGCCCATGACAGCGCTGAGAGAAGCAGTGCGCACCTGAGGAAAACACCCGCCCGCCACCCGCTGCCAACGGCAGCCCCCATGCCCTCAAACAGCCCCGCCAAGCCGGCACAGCTCCTGTCTGGGCCGGGAGTCGGGCCGGCCTCCCCGCGCCCTGCTCCGCACCCGGCGGGTAGTAGCGCAGCAACAGCCGCCTCAGCCTCATCCTCCGCCGCTGCCGGCCCCGGGCTTCGGCCCGTTCCCACAGCAACGACCAAACAGCGCATGCGCCCCCCGCGGGGAAGGGCCGGTCGGTGGTGGTGGTGCTGGTGCGGCAGTTAGCGGTCACGGCCGAACCATTCCTCGGCCCGAGGCGGCTGTACCAGATGCGGTAGTGGTTTTTTCAAGCCTCCCCCGCCCGGCTTTTGGCATCAACGCGATAGTGGGCCTGGTGTGGGGAGCCGACTGCTGGCCCCGGTAGGTCCGCAGCCGGGGGCAGGACCAGGACGTGGTTGAACAGCCGAGGTGTAAGTCTCAACTCCCCAGCCAAGGCCTCCTGTGAGGGAGCAGGTCACCATGAGCTTATATGGCAGGATGGCACTATTTTATTTCCTACTCTCAATTCTCTTCTATGAATTCATATTGTTAAGAGCTTTTTACTGTTATTTTATTTCAGTAGAACTATCCATTATAAATGCAAGATGTTCCCAGAGCAGTCATAGCCTTTCCCTATTTATACAAACAGATTTGCTTTCTCCCAGCTGCATAGATTTATAATTATCCCCATTGAGTTTTATCTACTTTTTATTGTCCTTCAACATAGCATTGCAAGGCTTGTCTGCAGTTTTCACAGTCAGCTCATCCTGACTACCCTGAATGCCATCAGCTAGAACTGCTCACACTATATCATTCATACAGAGCTGCAAGGGCTTCCAATTTATGCCATAGAAAGGAAAGCATCAGATCTTCAACTGCTAGAATGCACTAAAATTTATAAAATTCAGAGTGCTAAAAAGCTTGAAGTAACATCATAGCATATATGAAAGCTATTTGAAAAGCAAATAGTCGATTACTAAGGAAAGGAAAGCAGGCAAAGTTTCAAAAAGAAAAACCTCATCAGCTTAATTTTTTTGAAGAGAAACTCAGGACGGATATGAGTATGAAAATACCGTTTCATCAAAGACAGAGGAAAACGTACATTTGAAAATAGATAACCAACATGGAATTGTTAAAAGATCAATAGAAATAAAAATTTGTGTCAAGCTTTGTGGAGATGACAAGCATCATGTGGAGATGACTGTAGAGGATCATGAAGGGAAAGCAGGGAACAGATTTCATTTAGCAAATCTCCTCATAGCCCATATTGTTGACAACGGGTCAACAGAAGACAGTCCTGGTCAGTGTTTAACAGTATGGGACTTTTCCAAAAACACCCTTATGGCTCCCTGCAGCTTCACTTTGAAGAGAGTCCTTTGATTTTTGAAAGCCAGGAAGTAAAATACAATGGCCAATTCCAGATTTACTTTGGGACATGACTGGAGGACAAAGTTGTCTCTGGGTTTTTCATTCCCATTTGTTTGTTTAAAGGTTTAAACCTTTTATCTTACTTGTATGTGGAAAGTCTTGAGGCAGATAAGAAGTACTTTTATTGAAAACAAATAATCCAAACAGCTTTCCAACTCCATTGACTTACTTCTACCAACCTCATTTAAAAATAACTTTTTGAACAACTCCCAGTCTTGGTGATCTCTATTTTCTTAACAGCTTTTTGTATTTGTTTAGCATGTGTATCCACCCAGATTATAATTTCAGAATATAAATATTTTTCTGGGTTTTTTTTAAGTAACATGAACAACCAATATGGCATGGACACTGCTTTCTACATTAACACCTTTGTTCTTCATAAACACACATTCATGCAGCCTTGCTTAACATCAACTAGAAATGTCTAATTTATTTTTTTTTAGTCAAATTTAAAGGCTTGATACTACTCTACAGCATAAATGAGTATCTGCAGTTCAGCTATTACTTCCACGGTAAACATCTCTTCAAATCAGTGCTTTAGGGTTGTATTTGCATCATTGACTCAATGATTGCAATATTCTTGAGCAATCATTTTTCCAAATCATATGCCAATAATATTTTTTTTGTTTGCTTTTCATGAGAGACAGAAAGGGAAAATGCATCCCCAGTCTAAACAGGAGAGAGGGAAGTGGAAAGGCTGCAAAGCTCCATGACGTCAGTACTCAGAGGTTCAGCATGTTCTCTCCTCACTTTCTTGCTGTAAATCTCCATCTGAATGTGCACACTTCAAAGCTTGTCATCACCTGGGATTAGGAGGCACTAGTGACACTGGAAGATGATAAACCAAATCAGGCCTCAGCTCTCACCTCCTTTCCTTCCTATAAGCAGAAAATTCAGGAGCAGTGGAGTCACAACAGAAGTCAATCCCTCTTAGCTCTGTGCCTGCTATCCAGATTGCCCCAGAGAGGCACTGGCATCAAGGCCTTATTTTCTCTCTTCCTATTCAGTAACTAGAAAAAATTGCTGACCACCTTAGCAGGGGGCAAAGAGCTAACGCTATGCTGAGATTAAGTTTTAGGAATGCCACTCAGGACAGGCCTATCTGCAAAATAAATACATAGTAACTAACAGTGTCTTTCTGACAAAAGAGAAGCAGAGTTGTAGCACAGGTAGGATTACCTAAGGAGACTTCAGGCAGCAAAGGTAAAAACTATAGTGAAGGTAAGGACTTAAACAGAGCTAATTACTTGAGGACTACTCAAGCAGGGACTCCGTGATACAGCACACTGAGCTGAAGTCGATACCACTAAACCTTGTTTGTTAAGCAGAAACACAATTATTTTTCAAGTTCAGGGAAACTAGTGTATGCTTTTAGAAGGGAAATGTTTAGACTGCTGGGGCAAAAATGTTCCCCTGATAGTTTTTAGCATCCAAAGAGTGCACACAGCCTCTAAGCCATGAAAGGCCAGCTTCAAAGAATCTGCATACACACCATGGAGAGCTCAAAAATATCTACATTGGAAAGAAAAATTAAATGCTGAGACAATCTTCCAAGATCTGCAGCAGTTCTTATCTCTGGATGAGATAGTCAGCTTTTATGTATGGAGATCAAAAGTATTGATGTTATCAGCCTGGAAAGATAACTTATAGACCAGTTACTCTCTGTGCATTTTTGCTTATGTCAGCAGTTCGCAGGAGCAGCAGAAAGTTGGGAACTATGAACCTCACTATCAGTCAATAGGTCAAGAGCCTTTGAAAGGCCACGATGTGTGCTTATCTAGAGTGCTGGTGGCAACCATATTGAACAGCATGAAGCAAAATTAATACAGTTACAATGAAGAGCTCCATTTTGAGAACCCTGGGCTCTTCCTGCCAACACAGGTTCTAAAAATTTGTCTTGTCTTGAGCTGAATGAAGTACCATCCTAAGAAGGAGGACAAGAAGAAAGTGTTTCTGACTCAAACACACTCTCGCTTGCAGAGAAGAGTGGGGTTTAGGCTTCCTGATTTAAAGTTGTATGATGACCCACTTGTTCTGAAGTAGGTCAGTCTGTGGTATGCTGAACTAAATCAGAAAGGCCAGCCCAAGAGTAGTCTGAGTTAAGGGAAAGATGTAGAAAGCCACTTCCTATTTCTGTTGTGTTAGTAGTGGGTGCAGTGCATTTTTACTAAGGGGAGTTTTTGGAAGCTGTTCTTTTTCTCACGTGTTGTCCTTTCTCATAATCGTCAGGTCTGTCAGATGTAGAGGGATTGTGATCTGGTATTTCCTTGTTGCTGCTTGGTGGATTAAATGTGTTTAGGTAATTTTTTCGAGGTTGTTTTTTTCTGGTGTAGATAACCTGCTCCCTCCCCAGACACCACATACACTTCTCTGTGCGTTGTTAGACCTACTTCTTACTTCTGCTCTGTTATTTCCAGTGCTAATCATGATGCCACAGCCATGAAAAATGTTAAAACTCTATGACTTGTATAAGGAATGTGATCTTCTGGGAGTTTGCTGTTTGTTAGGCAAGAGCTGACAGTGCTTTCACACAGAGTTATACAGCAGACAAAGTGCACTCTTTC
>NW_010168589.1:18398-19667 GCF_000695765.1 Mesitornis unicolor
CCCAAAGGTTGTTTTTCACCTTTGGATGGCTGTTTTCACCAACTTAAAGTTACCTCAAATGAAAAAAAAAAGAAATTACTAGTTGGTATTTGCCTTGAAAGCGTCACCTACAAGTTTCTGTTCACGCAAATAGATGCATTTGTTGTTTACCTACAGTGAGATAAATCCAAGTACCAGAAAGGAACAGAATCACAGAATCACAGAATCACAGAACGTTAGGGATTGGAAGGGACCTCAAAAGCTCATCCAGTCCAATCCCCCTGCCGGAGCAGGAACACCCAGATGAGGTTGCACAGGAAGGCGTCCAGGCGGGTTTTGAATGTCTGCAGAGAAGGAGACTCCACAACCTCTCTGGGCAGCCTGGTCCAGTGCTCTGTCACCCTCACTGAGAAGTTTCTTCTCAAATTTAAGTGGAACCTCCTGTGTTCCAGCTTGTGTCCATTACCCCTTGTCCTATCATTGTTTGTCACCGAGAAGAGCCTGACTCCATCCTCGTGACACTCACCCTTTAAATATTTATAAACATGAATGAGGTCTCCCCTAGTTCTCTTCTTTGCTCTTTTCTTCTATCTTCCATTTCTGACAAACTGCTTACATATCCCATGCAGTCAGGCAAATTCTATAGATTCTTACTTGTTTCAGTCAAATTTTTGCTAGCTGAAAAAAGTTTTTCCTTGCTGCCTGCTTTTTAAGGGAGAGCCTTTCCTCTTAACCTTGCCAAGCTGGTGGGTAGACCTTACAAAAAAATCTCAGAGCAAAAATACCCATAAAATTTATTTATCTTATCCTCCCAGAGAAGAACTCAAAAATGTCTTTAATCTTTCTTTCCATGGTCCAGAATGCAGGGGGCTGAACACCTTTTGGTTAAGGAGAGTTCTGTATCATGCGGTCAAAAATGGCAACGCTGATGATGTCAAGTAATTACAGAAGTATCCTGCAGTCAGTGTGTCTGCGCTGCAAGATGAAAGCCAGTGAGTTATCTGGATGAACCTATAGAGGAAAGTAGAGGAGCACTTCTTCTGTGTATACCTAACACACAAATGAGTCAAACCATTTTGAGTTGGGAGGAAGCAAAAAGCTCCTGACAAAAGACAGGGTTTTAAGAGAACTGAAAAAGGTAAGTAGTGAAAAGCGCTTTGTTTTAGAAAACACAGCTTCATTAACGTGAAAGTGTGTTCATCTCACCATTGTTTTTGGTTAAAAAAAGGCCAAAATAACTCATTTGGGCTTTTGTATTTCATTTTTATAATATAATAATATATATATTAT
>NW_010168590.1:0-4220 GCF_000695765.1 Mesitornis unicolor
CTGAACCCATGTTGACTGGGCCTGATCACTAATGCCTAGGACTTCTTCAAGTCTCTAACTTGGAGCAAATCAAATACCTGTCATCTTTTTTCCCCACAACAGGGAACAAAGGAGTAAGAGGAATTTCATAAACACATCCTATTTTGGGGCCAACTCTATTTTTAATGGAGCTTCTCTCCCCACTTCAGAGAACTTAGATAAACAGTCTTCATGTGGACATTTTTGAGTGGCAGGCAACAAGGAGGAATTTGGGTTTACTCATGAAGCAGCAACATGGTGATCTTCTGCCTTCTGGCATGTCCTTTCATGCAATGTGCAGGTAAGTGGGTTCTGTGCAGTGGTTTCTTCCTGCATTCAGTGCTTCAATGGATGTGAAGTGGATGGTTCCTGTATGTGCCAGTTGCAAAGCACCTTTCCTGCCATAGAGCATACGTGTTGAAAGCCTCCTTCAGTTATGTAGGTGTGGAGCACATGGTGGTCTTTGTATCAGAGATGACTGTGGAAGCTCATAAAAAGGCATTATAATTTGGTTCTAGTCCTGAGCACAGGTGGTTCAGCATTCAGCAGAATACAGCTTTACTGTCAGCTTTTTCTCATGTACAGTCATTTGAACAGATGGTGAAAAGGTTTTTGTTGTTTTTTTACATAAATACACACCAGCGCTACTTTTTCTTAGGAAAAACTCACCTTGTAGATACTGCAGTGTCTCTGTAAATTCAGTGAGTAACAGCACGATCCTATTTTTGCAGCCTGAATATTATGAATCCATCTGGCCTTGGGATCAGCCTTTATCTCATGTACAGTCATTTGAACAGATGGTGAAAAGGTTTTTGTTGTTTTTTTACATAAATACACACCAGCGCTACTTTTTCTTAGGAAAAACTCACCTTGTAGATACTGCAGTGTCTCTGTAAATTCAGTGAGTAACAGCACGATCCTATTTTTGCAGCCTGAATATTATGAATCCATCTGGCCTTGGGATCAGCCTTTATTATCTCATTGAAAGATATTGAAAATAACAGACTTGAAAACAGAGAAGTAGCTATAAATAGGTGGTACTTGGCTATGACTAATTTTTCAGACACACTATGACATAATGCAGACAAACTTCTCTGTTGTTGGCCACGCTCTTCTACATCAAAATGCACGTGCTTTGCACTGTTATCCTGTTGGCAGTTTCCCAGCGTTAAGCTGTGATGTAGGAGATACACCAGTTAGATGTTCAGCTGGAAACATGGTCTGCACTTAAGGCATAGGAATGGGCTTCAGGCATTCTGGCACCAGTTCCTGGCTCCACTACAAATCACTGCTGGCTTGTACGCCTTTCTGTGCCTCCTCACTCCATGTCAGATGGGGATGTGACTTCCTGGCCTCACAAATGTGTTGTGTTTATGAGAAACTCAAACCCTATCATCCTGGGATCAGCTGTGTACCTGGAGCCAAGCAGATGCATCCCATGAGTATCCAGGAGCAATAGATTTGGGGCATATTTAACCTCAAATGCAAGCATCATTTCAGGTCATATTCTTGGGGTGGATGTTTTTGGATGTTTGTGTGATGCTGACAGTAGTCTTGGTCTTTCACACTGACTTTGGAAAGTTGTTTCAGTAAATACGTGAAAGACATTTCTGCCTTGATCCTTCCTTTGACCTCCTGCATATTTCCTTACTATCCTAACGCTCTCCACAATACCCACATGGCACTATCCTCATGCCAAGAGACCATATGCTTCATTGCCTTAAGCAATTCTGCTCTTCCCTGCCTGATTATTGGAATAGTTGTGTGTGTGTATATATTATAATAACTAAAATTACTGAGCAGATATACCGTAAAAGAAATAGCTGTAGGTTGGGAGTGACCTTAAAAAGGGGGAATGCTGCAATGTGCTGTTGCGGCACAGAACACGGTGAGAGCTGAGTTTCGCAGCCATTGACATGTGGGCTGCTGAGGAAATGCAGCCTTTTGCATTTTTTCTTGAGAGCGAGAACTAAGCTGCTATGTTGCCATGTTTCCCACAGTACAAGAAACAGTGAGCACTAAATTAAATTACCAAAAGGCAGAATGAAACAGCAGAGAGGCAGAACTTTCTCAGGAAAGTAGATTAAATTGCCACAGGATGTTGTGAAAATCGTATTAGTGGACCAAGAGAAATGCAACAAAGGTATCATTTAGCACAGCACTAACTCTAGCTGCTGCTATTAGCAATCCCCTGCATGGGGATGTGAAAGCAATGCTCTCTTTAGTCCAAGTTGACATCAGTTGATTTTTGAAGCCTAGTTCCTTGGTTGCTCCATGGCTGCCTAATTCTGTGCTCAAGAATAAACAAATCACTGGAATTCTACAACTGGTGACTTTGATACCTTAAACTAATGTGGTGGCCAGACTAGCTCAATGCAGAGGGGTCATTTTCACCTAAGGGTTAATAAAATTTCCCTAGGAAATGCATGAATACATTAGTAGAAATTTGATTGAATGAGCTCAGTAACATTGTTTGGAAGAGAGAAAAAGCCACCATGCCATTTTACTTCATCTATATGTATAGCAATTTCCAAGTTGCTATACACAAACACGTACACACACCCACATTCATTTACATATATATGCATGTATGCAGATATTTTTAAATGCAACCACAGCCTTTCAGTTGTGTGTGTTGTGATTCATCAGCAGCAATAGTTTTTGGCAGGGACATAAATTCAAATCTTCTGAAGATGCCTGCCAAAACATTGTTGGACAGAGATAGGATGAAGAAAGTTATTTATAAATGTGGATAATTAGGTCCTGTGCTTATTAGTGTCGGGAATGAGACAGAAAGATGACATGTGTAGTAGTGAGTATTGTAATATGAGATGTTCTCCATTATTTTCTACTTGTTGATTGGAAAACAAATGAAATTCTCAGGTGAAATAACAGCATTATGAGCTGCTCCCAGCTAGGAGATTCAGACTGGAAGTATGTGCTACACTGTAGGATGGGTCTTGGTTATACAAATGGAAGTTTGGAATACTTCCTCAGGATCCAGGTGCAGATTGTTGTAACTGAAATTAGGCTGTTTCCTTACTCCTGAAATTTGCGTTTTGTGTTTAAGCAAAAATAAACCCTGAACAGACATAGGAACTGTACTAACTGCTCTTGTTTGGAAGCAATGGCTCTTCGCTGTGCTGTCAGAAGACAGCACTGCTCAGTCTGATGCTCTGCTCATCATCTCTGTCAGCAGAGGTAAGGCTATTTCTGTGTCTCATCAGTCATGCAGATGGATGTTACATCCCTTTTTTTCTCCAGAAATACTGTCACTGGGACAAATAATTAATTTTTCCACTAGTATTCTCCCTAGAGATACAAACCCAACAAATGCAGCGTGAAGTTCATCCACACAGGGTCTGAAAGGAGCCTGTGCTCACACAGTCTCTGTAGAGCACCCAGGACTGTGCTCTCAGGCCATTTCTTGCTGAACTGTTTGTCACACAGTAAGTCAAGAAAACAGCAAATAATATTACAGAATTCTTAGCTCCTGGCTTTATATCAAGCTTATTACATGGCGGGACTAATGTATAGTAAGACACATCCCTAACTTTCTGTGATTCTGTGATCTGTGTTTAAACAGTTGAATAGTCCATTAATTTTTCTTACTTCTGAAGCTATTTGGACTGATTTCACAATGTTTGGGATTTTTAAGGCCCCAAGCTCCTGAAGTCTCAAGTAAACAATTACTTACGGAGGTTTCAGTTTTTCACTAGAGGTGGGGAAAAAAATGTCTTCAGCATTGCAGAGAAAAGCTTGAAAAACAAAAATGCTACCTCTCCAAAACGTCCTAAACCTGAGAAAAATAAGTGTTGGGCTCATTATTTCTCCTGAAAAGTGGGGGGTTTGAACAATGGCACAATACAGTCAAGGTCCACTAACTGCAGAAAGATTATTAGTGTATTTAAAGGTAGGTGCAGCCTAAGCCAGCGCTTTGCTTGGCCTGGGCCTTAGTCTCTCTGAAACGGGGGTGGTGTTCAGAAAGCTTGTCTGGCTAAATCTGAGCTGCAGCTGCTATTTCTGCCGTGTCGCCAGCAGAGAATGTCACGTATGTGGCTGACTGGCTTGCAGGTTTTCCAGGCCTGCAGTTAGCATCACTTCCCCATAAACTACTTCATCCCAGGGTTTTGCCTACGCAGCCTCAATACAGCCTGTATGTGAAAATGCTGCATTTAAATGCTTGTTTCCAAAAAAAGGAA